>NC_092281.1:15094718-15287218 GCF_036320965.1 Panulirus ornatus
ATGTACGAACCTCAGATCAATATTCACACTTGCTCCGCTCTTGTCCTTAACTCCCAAGTTGGACAACACTAAAAGAAAAAGATGGTAAAGCCTCTCAAAGAGGCTTGCAGGGCTTTTAGAGGGGAGGCACACCGAAAAACGTTCATTCATGAAAGTGCAAAGAACGGCAAAGGCCTGGCACTGACCTGCAGGTTGGTATCACCCCGGGCATGACACTGTCCTGGTGGTATAGTCCCACCCTTGCTTGGCACTGTCCTGCTAGCTGGTACTGTCCCGGCCTGGCACTATTCTGCTGGTCTAGTACCGTCCCGGCCAGGCAGTGTCCTGCTGGTCTAGTCCCGCCCTGGCCAGGCACTGTCCTGCTGGTCTAGTCCCGCCCTGGCCCAGCCGTCCCCAACATGACAGTGGCGGTAATTATCCTAAGACAGTGTGCAGGCCCCAAAGGCTCTCCTGCCTAGCTGTTCCTCGTTATGCTGCCACATCCTCAGCTTCCCCAGTATGATAAACATGGAGTCTGGACACTGTCCTCCCGTCCATTTATCCTTTTCAAAAGTCTCAGTACACGTAAGGTCGCTTCTCTTTCGCTGATCTATTATATCTTAGTTTTTTTTTTTTTTTTTTTGTAAATCAATTACTACTATACTGAGTCAAAATCAGCCATCACCAGCATGATACTTATCAGACGCTCTGCAACACAAATTTCTGTGTGTATTTGTGTGTGTGTGTGTGTGTGTGTGTGTGTGTGTGTGTGTGTGTGTGTGTGTGTGTGTGTGTGTGTGTGTGTGCGAGATTACCTACAATTACGTATATTTATAATCAGGCATGTCTGTGAGTGTATCTATACGCACGCGTATCTAAAACGTCATAAAGTTATCTACGAACGTGTGTCCATACGTATGTAAATATAATATCATAAACTATAGAGTTATCTAAACACGTGCGTCCGTAAGTGGGTGTGTTTCTATTCCGTCATAAAGTATAAGGTTATCAGGGCAAGTGGAAAATACTCCTACCTTATATCGTCATCGTATCAGTTGATGTAACGAGCAGCTCTTGAAACGACCCCACGCCTGCACCTGCCTGGCGTGGCTGCGGTGTGCATCCACCTGCACCTGTGTGTTGTCCAGGGTAACTGTAGTGTGCATCTCCTTAAATTTCCCCTGCCTCCTTCCGTGCGTCCGTCCCTCCCTCGCTCCCTCCGTGCGTCCGTCCCTCCCTCGCTCCCTCCCTCCGTGCGTCCGTCCCTCCCTCGCTCCCTCCCTCCTTCCGTGCGTCCGTCCCTCCCTCGCTCCCTCCCTCCCGACGGGACGGAAGTTGGGCGTCCGTCCCCAGCCACCATGCCGTAAATATTGGCTAATTATGTTAGTTCTGGAGAACTCATGCGTCCCAGGCCCGGCCTCATGCTAATTAGCGGCGCTGGGAGGACACGCCGCCCCCATATATCGCGTCTTCTTACCGTAAGCGGAGACCATCGTCCTAACTTCTCCACGTCATTAATGTCTTGAACCAACTGTAAACGCGACGTACTGCCTTCATTTGGCGTCCGGATTATCTGACGAGACGAGTTATTGAAGTTTTACCTCTCGGACGAGGCCCCCTGGAGGGCCCTTAACGATTACTTAATTACGGCTGTTGTAGCTACCAGACCGTATTATGTTACCGTGCAGCGGGGAAGTGTTTCACGTGGCTCGGCGGCCGCTGCAATACCTCGTTGATCAACAGTAAACACACCTTGCCAATTACACGCTTCCCCTGCCATTAGGAAATACCTTCAGCCCGCCAACATTCTACACACGGGCCAAAAATCCTCGTTATCCACGACAATTTTTGGCGAACCCAAATACACACCATTACCTCTCGCCACCACCACCGCCACCACCGCCACACACCTTCACTGAGCACTAGAACCACACATCACCACCACCACCACCACACACCGTCACCGACCACTATAACCACACATTCCTACCACCTCCACCACACACCCTTCACCAGCCATCATCATCCCCACCAAGCACTTCCACCAGTTACCACCCCCATAGACCCACACCAGCCATCGCCGCCACCACCTTTACCACCACCATACACCCCCTACGAGCCCCAATCAACACCACCGAGCACCCTCACCAGCCCCCATCAACACCACTAAACACCCTCACCATCCACCATCAGCATCCTCACACATCTTCACCAGCACCACCTCCACCACCATCACTATACCAACCAAATATCCTCACCAGCTACCGTCAACACCATCCTACATCCTTACCCACCGACTACACCCACACTACATGGAGACCAGCTCCTCGTCCCCTCCGTTTAATGGCGTGAGAGGAGATGTTTGTTGGATGCTTGGGGTGGAGCGTGAGGGTGTCGGGCCAGCGTCACAGACGTCACCGGACGTGGGAGAGACTTGTGTGTGCAGCAAGGGTCACAGGTGTGGGGAAACATGGAAGTTAATTCATAACAGAGAGTCGGCAAGGGCTATTTTTTTCTTTCCTTTTTATACCAGCCGGAGAACGCAAGCCAGTCGCCGTCACTCACCGAAACGTTCCCACTGCAACTAGCTATAGACACACCTGACGAACACCCCAACCTGTCTGAGGATACGCGGAGTCCACAGTGTGGCTCTCAATACGCCTAATTCTATCTCCCAGTGATCTGGTCAGCAACACTGTCTGTACTGACGAGCCAGATACTATACGTGTGGCCTCTCCTTCTTTATGGGCCTCTTAGCGTGACCCCCAGGTGGAGTTACTGGTTCATGACAGACGCCTTCATCATCATCAGTGTCACCATCACTCTCAACGGCGTCATCGTCACCATCACTAAACACAAACCTTAGTGTCAACCCGAGAGCTGGCTGCTTGTGTGCCCCCCCACCATTAGATAGACCACGTAATACTAGGCAAGCTGCCGCGTCGCATGGTTGCTGTGCGGCCTTCGCAACAACGCAAGGGTGGGCCTTTGTTACTACTGTTTCCTTCCCTACACCTCGAAGCTGTGGGAATCTCTACCCTCTCACGTCGTTCCCCAACAACCATGACCTGGTACCTTTTAAAAAGACGAAGTTTTTCACTTCCTCCAAAGTTCTTACAAACTTTTTCCTTGTCTCCTCTTTTTCCCTTTCATTAACCTATTCATACTTCAATTAAGGCCAGAGCTCAATGTGGACTTTAGTCCGTGAACTGGAGACTCCAACGTAAAGGAAAGGAAAAAAAAGTCACCAGTCACCGTCTCCTTACCATCACCTTCCGGATCACTCCTCTTTCTTCGGTAAAGTTAACCAAGCGAGACCAAAGAGCAGAAACAATGCCCTAACTGTGGCCATCTCGGAAGAAAGAGAAACCGATTGCGAGAAAAAAAAAAAGAATAAGATTTTGATCAAAGTTCCTGTAGGAGTCTGTAGGCCTGACTCTTAAAAAGGAAAAAAAAAAAAGGTTGTAGGAAGAGAAGAAGACAAAAGAAAGTAAAGAATTCCACAGCTTCATGGAAAGGAGGTACCATAACGGTTAATCCCCGTGTGGCAGGTCTCCACAAAAGAAAATCCACGGGAGGCAGGCAACGCATGTCACGGGCCCAAGCCTTACTAGACGCATGCAGACAGTTCAGGAGAGAGGTGGATACCTGTGAAACAAGGGGGAGGGCAACAACAACAACATTCAGGAGGGAAAGTGATGGATAATGAGAGATGATAGCTGGAGAATCAATAAGGTGTGGAAGGTTTTGACTCCACTCTAACTCAGAGGAAGGAGGGAGAGTCAACTCACATATACGAACACTACCTCATACTGGGGCTAATTAAATCCCTTCAGTTAAAGAGCACAGTTGCTCACGAGAAAAATAATCACGACACCTACACAAAAATCCCAGCTTCAGAGAGGCAGATTTTGTTACGTTTATTACGAAAGGCTTTAAGGATAAAGTGAAGTATATGGTTATATTCCCTACACGTTTCTGTTATTGCAGGGTTGAACTGTAGTCTTTTAATACTTTATAGGGAAAAACAAGTGGCACAGAAAAAAAAACCCAGTTTTTTCATTATGGAATTTAACGAGGTTACTGTTTTCCCAGGCCGTAATGCTGCACAGATTAAAATCAAGCGAGGGTATATATTCTGTGCGAGAGGAGAGAACGAGTGTTAGGGTGAGGTGGGGAGTTGAATCACGAAGAGAGGAATGCACAACGTAAGAGCGAACAGGGTCAGATGCTGAAGAAAGAAGACAGTTTGTTAATAGAGAGGAGGAGGAGGAGGAGGAGGAGGAGGAGGATAGGCGGTGGGATAAAACATCGAGGGACTTCACTGTTGAGAAGAGTAGAAGAAGTCGCTCCATGAACGACTATGATCGCAATGGACTTCTACGGAAGGGAACTCTGGACATCAAAGACGCATGCCACAACCTGTCAAATGCAATGCAGTTGTCGATGGGCCGTGACAAAGGATCACCAAAGTCCTTGTTTTCCTCCACCAGAGCCATTGTTCCAAAGCGGCACCAGAAAACACCAGAAAATGATGTGTATCACACGTCCCTAAGATCCTAATTCTAGTTTATTATTGACGATAATAATAATAATAATAATAATAATAATAATAATAATAATAATAATAATAATAATAATAATAATGATAATTAGAATAACACACTGCTAAATCACACCAATCAACAGACATAAATAATAACATTCTCCTTTTTTTTTTTTTGGAACATGTCCTGAAAACAGGCACCCATATCCTTCGTCAGTCCCAGGTGGGAGGAACACCGGTCGTACACAGACAGAGTCATGGTATCGCCAGATGGGAACAAATATGGTTTATTGACGTCCTCTTGTTTACACCCTGGCTCACTGCTGCCTCCCAGGCTACCTCGACGAAGACTTTCCTCAGCACTCACACGAAACTAAGTGCCTCTTGACTGATCAAGAAAAAAATCGATGTATTTCTGTAATTGCTGGAAAAAAAAAAAAATAAATGTCCTTAAAGACGAGTTCTGGTATGTAATGACCTCATTATAACATGAAATTGAAAGCATCAGCAGACAAGAGACCGACGAACCTACTTAACGACTGAATATTTCCCTTTTCAATCAGTGATTTTTTTTTCCCCTTAAATTACCGGAAAATAAAAGGTCACTTTTCGATGCCTGGTGTATGTATGTGTGTGTGTGTGTGTGTGTGTGTGTGTGTGTGTGTGTGTGTGTGTGTGTCTGTGTGTATGTGTCTGTGTGTGCGTAAACCCATGAGGTTATCGCTCCTTTCCAACGTAAATACACACCAAAGGCCCCATCATACCTCCGTCCTCAATCTAACCAGTCTAGAGCAACCTCACAAGAGCAACGAAATTGAAAGGAAAAAAAGAAATACGTCGAAACGAAGAGGTCACGTGAGTGCAGCAGGAGAGACGCGGTGCGGGGCAGGCACAGGAGGCCCGTATCCACCATGGCGGTATCAGGTTCTCTTCCCTCTCTTTATTGTTGTCTTGCCCGGCCGTCTCTACGCTTCATCTTGTCCTACTATCTACCCCCCTCATCTCGTGGCCGCTCCTCTCCTCTGTTTGTCGTCCTGGGGGTAATATTGCACTGGTGTGTGTGTGTGTGTGTATGGTTATTACCCCGCGGGGACCCCGGCGCGGGATAAAATTTTCCCCCAGTTGTACCACGATATGCATCGCTCGTTGGGCCCGGGCCGCTGCTACTGCTGGAGGTACGTACAACAGCACATCCCGCTCAGGGAACAAGACACCGGGAGAAGACATAACCTCGGCGAAGATTTAGGAATATCTCCCTGCGGGGGTACACACCGGGAGAACCTCCCTCTGAAGGATGTACACGGAAGAACAACACTTCGGCGGAGAAATACACACGATGAGAACACTCGCTAAAAGCTTCGGTGCGCGAGAACAACGGAGCGAGGGAACGTGTGGTATCCCACCGAGGGAGCGTTTCGGGCGAGAACTCTTCTGGGGAATGAGATGAAGGAGGGGACTAGAACACCGAGGGAACATACTATGAGGAAAGATTACCGAGGTAACAACATGAGGCTATCTCAAGTGGAGGAGCAAGATACCATACGGCCGTCTCACTGAGGCAACGCTGACCTGAGGAGAATGAGTGAAAGCAACAGGAGCAAACCACATAAAATAAGAAACACCAAAGAGAACACATGTACAGACCAAGAGGAGAACGTAAAGTTACACACCAAGAGTAAAGTAAAACAGACGAAGAGTACAACGTCGATGCACAGAAAGGACAACCTCGATATACAGATCAAGAGGAACACATCAATACACAGACAACAAAGACACTTTTATCATACAAGTAAGGATGACAGCATTCATTCACCCCTTTATATTTCAGTTATGGCCCAGCCTTGATGTGAACTCTAATTCGTGAATGAAGTCCTCGACGAAAAACAAAGAGGAAGGGAGGTTGGAGGATAAATTTACAAACCAAGAGAATAGCACTTATCTACAGACGAAGAGGACAACGTTAACTTCCATGAGGTTAAGCTGACAGAAACAGCGAATCACCTGAGGGAGCAAACAGGGATAGCGACGAGTCACTTAGGAGAGTGGAGAGGGATGGCAAGTCACCTGAGGGTACTGTGCAAAGGCGGAGACGGACATCGAAGTATCTGGGAAGGCTATACAAGATGAGCCACCAAGGAAGCTGAGAGAGAGAGAGAGAGAGAGAGAGAGAGAGAGAGAGAGAGAGAGAGAGAGAGAGAGAGAGAGAGAGAGAGAGAGAGAATAAAGAACCAGTCACCTGGTAGATCCACAATGCCCTGTAAACCCATAACAAAAATCTAAGAGGGGAGGTAGACAACCACGTTAGGTTACGACAGATACACTCCAGAGGATATAATGGTATCCATAGATAGAAGGAAGAGTGGGAAAGGAAAAAAGGCGGGAGGGACCGTCATGTTGGGAGAAGGAAAGGCTTGCTAGAGTCAAGAGAACCATCAGGCAGAGCTGAGAGACTGGGGGGTTGGGGAGGCCGACGGAGCAGAGCAGGGATGGCCCGAGCTGGAAGGAACGTGTGAGAGTAGTAAGACAGTTAGATCAGTCTCTTAACACAATACGACGGTGGGTTAGGAGGAGGTGAGCCTTGAAGGTCAGGGTGGGCTGAACTTTAGCATCTACCGGCACAAAGAAAACCGCTGGAACACAATCACGGAATAGAGAAACGGACGGGGAGAGGCGGAGATACGTGACGGAGGATAAGGTGAAGTGAAGATGACCAGGAAGAGGCGTGACAGGGCAGAATAAGACGAGGATGTGCTGGCAAACTAGAGGAGCGTGAGGCTGGGTAAGACTGGGCATGTCAGTAGAGGCATGGGGCGCGGCTGTATGGGATGGGGCGAGACATGATGAATGGGCCAAGATAAAACAGTGTGGGGCAAGATAGGATCGAGAAGGGCGGGATAGAAAAGGAAAGGATTAGGTTAAATCGACACAAAAGCAGCTAAGGTGGGGCGGGGGGCGGGGTGGGTAAGGGCGGGGCGGGGCTCAGCATCTGCCCCGAGCATCTCCTCAGCCTCATCTCCAGCAGCAATTCTTCCCCAATTAAGATAAAGCCATCAGCTCCCGCCCCCTCCCTCCAGCGGGCCTTCCATCTCTTGATCTCCCGCTGGTCTCTCTCACTCGTCCTTCCTTTGTCCTCTTGTTTATTGCTCTCTCTCTCTCAGATTTTTCCTTTGTCTTGCTTCTTCCCCTCTTTCTACTTCTGGTATTATGGCTTTTCCTGTAACTAATTCGCGTTCCTTAATTCCCCTTATTCATTTCTTTTCTTTGTCTTATCGTCTCTTCCCGTGTCTTACTCATCCACCTTCCGTTCTGTCATTTCCTTTATTGCTCTAACCCTTAACCCTCTACTGCTTTGTGTGTATTAAATTTCCACATTTTATTGCTCTTGAAATGGATCTCTCCAGCGGGTTCCATATCTGTGTAACTCATCATCACGGTTTCCTCTAACGTTACTTTATCACAGTTTCTTTCCTTCGACAGATCTCTCCATTCCTAATGCTGTTCACGTACCTCTGATTTACTATTCTTTCTGATCACTGGCTTTGCCATTATTTCTGACGGTTTGGATTCTATTAGATTTCATCTTCTCAAGACAAGACATTTTCTTTTTATGTAGTGACAGACATGGCATGAAAGAAAACAGTAACACAAAAAAGTATGAATTAATAAGGGTTCCGCAAGTGTTTATAGGCCTGACTCTTAAAGGAAAAAAAGTTATATGCAAAGGGAAAGACAAAAGAAGAAAGAGAATTCCGTAGCTTAGCTGTGCGAAAGAAGGAGGCATCATAACAGCCAAGCCTCGAGGGGTCAGTCTCCACACAAAAACTGTGGGAAGCAGCAGCCAAACGCGTGCATTGGGTCTAAGCCTTGAGGGTGTGGGCAGATGCATACAGCTCATGAGACCAATGGCCAAAATAATGCCCGTGGAGCATAGAGAGAGAGAGAGAGAGAGAGAGAGAGAGAGAGAGAGAGAGAGAGAGAGAGAGAGAGAGAGAGAGAGAGAGAGAGAGAGCAGCAGTATCACTGTGGAAGGAAGGGAAGGTTGAAGGGTGAAGATGCCAGGAGAAATAACGAGATAGATGGCTTTTGATTCCATCCTGGTTAATAAAGGTGCGGAGGATGAGCCATCTTAGTAGATGTGAGCAATACCCCACAAGTGGACACACAGAACCACTTCAGATATGAAAGTGTTCACAAGAAAACAATTACGTCCCCTACACAGCATTTCCCACACTTTGGGAAGCAGACTTCATGATGTTGATCATATGGGGTTTCCAGGATAGGGAGGAGGATACAGTGATGGTTATCGTGTTACGAGAGGATTGGAATGTGTCTTTTTTTCTAACAAACTGAGGAAAACAAAACATTATAGGTTAAAAAAAAAAAAAAAACGGAGAAACTGCGTTTTAGCATTATTATGTTTAACAGGGTTACTGCTTCCCTACTCTGAGATGCTGCACAGATGCGAACTGAGACAGGAAATGCTCAGGGCAAGAAAAATAAACAGGTACTGCAGGGAGGAGGGAAGGGAAAGTGAACTGCAGCATGCAGGGTGAAATCATCATCATAAGACTGAACAGCGCAAGAGGTAGAAGAGAGATCATTCACTGAGAGAAGAAAGAGAGACGGTGGTAAGACAGAGCCCTAGAGAACACCACTATTGACAGGACAGGAGGAGGAAAGTCGTTCCATCGACGACTACTGCAACCTAACGGCCACGGGGGAAACTATGCACTGGAGACCATAAAAGAAGACAGGTCAAATGAAGGCAGTTCAGAGAGCGGAGCCTCCCACTGACAACTTGTGGTGGCTTATCCCTTAGTGCCCCCACCGCAGCTCTCCGCTCCCCACACACACTCACTCCGGCCTATCAGGACAACTTCCCCCCACCACCCTCCCGAAAAGCAAACCTCCTACCCTCGCCCCATTTCCTGAAAATGGGAAGACTGTGACCCCTGCAGCTTCGACGAATCCCCTCCACGCCTCCCGCTTCCACCCTCTCCTGTTTTCCCTCCCTCTATTTACAGAATATCTATCAGTTATTTACATCTTGCCATCTCTTACCCTTCCCTTTGTCCCAACCCTGACATTTCTATCCATCTTTATTTATTTATCTTCTCCCTTCGACCTCCTTTGTATCTCCCGTTCTCGCTGCAGCGTTCCCTCGTCCAATATCTTATTTCGTCTCATCATGTCCTCCCCCATCCTCCCCCCCCCCTTTTTTTTTACCACTGGCTCACATCCTTCCCAGTACCTGTTTTTAAGACCCCTTTCTTCTCATCACTCAAGCTGCCTTTTTTTCTCACCTCATGTTCTCTCTCTCCCTCTTTCTCCCCTCTCATTCCTTATATTCCCTTTTACGTTAGAACTCATACATAACTACTTCTTTTATCATCTGGTGGTTATGAGGGGGAAAAAAGAATAGGCTGATCACGGTAGACGAAGTAGAGAAACAGATGAGTGAAAGTTGAAGAACATAAAGATTTATGGGATAAGATTACTTAAAGTGCGTAAGCGGTGAAATGAATAGTATTTCAAAGGTACACTCGTGCGTGTGTGTGTGTGTGTGTGTGTGTGTGTGTGTGTGTGTGTGTGTGTGTGGGTGTGGGTGTGCGTGTGTTGGTCTTGTAAGGATGAAGGTACAGACTAAGCCACGAAGCGTTCATTGTGTACTGACGGACGATGGCGGTTTTGCCTCGCTACTCTCCCTGGGTTCCTGCCCGCGGTGATATGCGGGCAGGTCTTTACTGATGACGGGAACATGATCCTGCGCCGCCCGCATGGCCCAGTGTGGATCCTCTTCCCCTGGGTGGTGTGGGAAGCAGGTGGCTCAGCGGGTGATGTGGGAGGTACGTGGCTCAGCTGGTGGTGTGGGCACAGTTGTGGGTAGCTTGAATCTCTTGAGTAGTGTGGTAGAGGGTGTGGGCAGCACATGCCTCAGTGGGTGGGGTGAGCGTGGGGTAAGAGGTCGCTCAGAGGGTGGTGTGGGCGTGGATGTGGGTGGCAGGAGGCTCAGTGGGTGGTGAGAAAAGGGGAATCAATGTGGCTGAATGGGTAGCGTTGGCTGGGGTTTGGCTGCAAGATGCTCCGTACTGGAGTGAATGGTGGTGGGCAGCATAATCAGCACAGTGGGTAATGGGTGCAAAGTGGTGCGGGTAACAGGTAACATGTGACCCAGAAGGAAAGGGTGGTGAAAGGAGAGACTGTATGGCAGCAGCCCGTTAATATACGGGGAGGGAGACTTACCCTAGAGGGGCACCGTCTCTTGAACATTCTTTACTATCATACCACTTCGTAAACCTCTGTGTGTTGTCCACACTTCCACACTTTCAGTTTCATGACTGAGTTTGTTCCATTCATCCACCACATATATACGATAAAATTACTTTCCAGTTCTATACTATGTGTCTGACTTAGTATCACGCTTGGGCGTCTGCTTGCTCTATCTTTATATCTTCGGGAAAGCAGCTCCCTGCTGACGTAATGAAAATGGATTGAAATATCAAAAGGCTGTGATCAATTCTCTCCTCACTCTTCTCTGTTCTATGGTGGACGTATCTGCTCCTTCTAACTTCTCGCGGGTAACTCATCTCTCCTAATTCTGGTACTATTTCTATCGCCCTCCTCTGGACCTTCCCTATCAGCTCTTTACACGATTTTTTAGTACGGTGACCAAACCTGAGGAGCACACTCTAGTTCTGGCCTAAGGTGGGATGTGAACAGTTTGAAACATCAACTCCTTCACTAAGTGCTGCTCATGTCCCTACGACAAGCCAATGAAGCCGTAAACACAACACACACACACACACACACACACACACACACACACACACACACACACACACACACAGCTAAACCCACGCTAGTCAGAATTCAAAGAGATAAAATCAGCGACCATTCAAACATGACGCAGCTGGAGTGCCACATGCTCGCCTAGGGACAGAACAGATCTGTCCGCTCTGGTGTCCCCTTTTCTCTCTCTCCACAAAAGCGAAATAGATAAGAATATACACAAATTCATACGTTTTATACATATGCTTATTCACAAAATCATACACACACACACACACATATATATATATATATATATATATATATATATATATATATATATATATATATATATATATATATAATTGTTACAGAGACCCACTCTTCACTCAAGAGTCTTATGACCATTAACTGCAGAAGATGCAGGTGTTGTGCAGACTGACAATCAATATATATCTAATATGTACCATTCGTATCGACGGCTAAGTTCCCCTAAAAAAGTCAAGCATATCTCGATGAACATGAAGTTTTTCCCGCACAGCCTATTCCATAATCCTTCTATAATTGTTCATTTCAAGCCATGAGGACGATCGTACCACCGCAAAGCAGAGGGAGGGGCACTTGATTCTATTCTAAACCTCTCTTTAAGTTAACAGTCACCGACATGCTTCAGCCTCACACGAGTGGGACCTTACCCTACTAACTCAAGAACAACCTCCCTTGCCTAAACGTCGGCGGAATCTCCATAAAACCTCCCACAAGACAACTCTGAGAATGTTTAAGAGCGACCCCAGTAATTTCCCTATCTCCCCGTGACTCCCGAGGAATAACACGACGGGGGCCGGACGCATTCTTAAACCCAACACCAGATCGGACACTTCCTGCGCTACGGTGTGAAGAAGCTACGATAACATCTGGGAGTAACTCGGACCGCCACTTACAAAAGGGGGAGAGCACGTGCGGATAATTAGAGGTGAGCGAGAGGTGGCGTCTCCTTGTGTTTCCTGTGCGTGCCGCCAGAGGACGAGGCTGCTGACGTCAATGGGAGAGCGGGAAGACAAGACACAGGTAATGGGGAATATACGAGACACTGCCGAACTTATATAAGATATTGCCAACTTTATGTAACCACAAACTTAATGAGTGAGATTAAATGTGATAGATCAAGATCAGAGAGGATTACAGCCGGTGGGGTTGTGATTAACGTAGCGGCAGGGAAGGTTCAACCAGCCGCTGACGGCCACGCCAGATGATGTAGCGGCAGGATGGGATAACGCGCTGCCTACCGCTCACGGGATGAGCATGGGGGTGCACGATAAATCCGCCGGGGTTATCGGCACAAATCAAATCACTGAGGGCCACACCAGATGGTGTAGCGGCAGGACGGGGTTACCCGCAGCTGAGGGCCACACCAGACGATGTAGCGGCAGGATGGGATTACCCGCCGCTGAGGGCCACACCAGACGATGTAGTGGCAGGAGAGATCAATCCCTTGGTCGGGACCACAACAACCCACCCGGCAGGAGATTGTGTTGGTGTACCAGAAGGTGACCTAAGCGATCCCCCTCGCGACTCAGCACTGGGCTGCACAGTCGCCAGGTTTATAGGCTGCTGTCTGGCACCTTCCGGAGTATCCCGTACTTTCCGGGGCGGGGTAGCCAGTGGGTGCTTCCCGGGGCCGCGAGGACAGCGACCTTGCTGGGACAGGAGGAAGAGGAGCGCTTTCCAAGGATACACAAGTGCGAAGCTGCGAGCAAGTGACGCGCGCAGGACCAGGTAGCCCCGTATCCAAACAGCCGTGTGTGTGTGTGACGCACCTGTCAATACCTAGCACACACAGCCTACGCTAAGACATATCGCCGGGGGAAAACAAATAGCTCCGGGGATTACCCGAGTTGTTCATTCTCTACTTTGATATATTGAGGACAGTCCTTCACCCACCGTAACATATCAGACTGAGAGATCTTAATATCTACCGAGTTCTTTGTCGTGATGCAAGAATTCTACTGTGTTCCCGTGCAGGTGTACCTGACCTCACCACACCCACCGTGATCCGTGCGATCGTGAACAAACGTGTGTTAATCTCCCTCTCAGTCGTCCGTCTGGACACGATCCAGGTTCTCATACATTCCTTAAGACCCTTCCAAACACACCTGAGTCTGGCTTCTGTTACCAAAACAAGAACTCTCAGTATTAATGTTCGTTACATTCACAGGATAAAAAAAAAAAAAAATACTAGAAAACATTAAAGTCCCGACGTTTACGATGTAATAAGACTTCAAAGCGTTTCAAAGAGCAACTTTATGGCCTAGAAGAAAAAAAAAATCTGCCATTTAACGTATGGTGGACCCAACTCCGTGTAGGAAAGATACGGAACCATCAAATATAAACTGGGTGTAGGAGGAAACCGGGTGTAGGAGGGCTCAGATATACGGCATGTGCTGAACGAGTGGAAAACTCCATAAAACACAGTGGATGCTCCTGCCCATACCAAATGTTCAGGTATACACAATTTTCAGGAATTTCTCCAACGTGAAAAAAGAAAAAAAACGCACGGCACACAGTCACATTACACCACCAGCCGCAACTCCTCTGATATTTCACGAATGATGAAAGAGAACACGGGAAGAATAAATAGGGAGAAGCAGCAGGATCCTGAGTAAACAAAAGCCAAACGACAGAGGAGGAAACAAACATCAAAGCTGCTTACAAAACCTGCATACAACACGGGGATAAGAATCTCCGGGCTGAATAAACTCGGGAATCTGCTCAGCGCTCCAGCAAATACTGGGCAGGATCACCTACACGTAAACATCAAACTGGAATCAGTTCACCCGGAGAAAAACTTCACTTATCTCTATAGGGTTTGAGGGTAAATGGCAGCGCTCAATGGTCCACGTCAATGCTTTTGAGCAGCGGATGGAACACTGGTGCACTGATCCGGGTCAACGCTACTGAGTGGCGGAGGGAACACTGGTGCACTGGTCCGGGTCAACGCTACTGAGTGGCGGAGAGAACACTGGTGCACTGGTCCGGGTCAACGCTACCGAGTGGCGGAGAGAACACTGGTCTAGGTCGACGGTCCTGAGTGGTGAGGGAAACTGGAGCACTGCCTCAGGCCAACACACCTGGATGGTGGTGGAAGCACCGAAGGACTGACTGGTTCGGGTCAACGACCCATTATGCATCGACCTGGGGTGTGTAGTTGGTACGAGAGATGTTTCTATGTATATATACTGTACACGTCTGAAGTCATTATGGAATGCAAGTGATGAAACAATTCAAACCCCTCACTTAATGCATTAGGTGTGTGTGTGAACCTCTATTTATAAAAGGATCCATCACTCACCAGAAGTCATCAGCATGTAATTTCATTTGTTGCGTGTGTTTAGAACGAACCTTCTTGCAGTACAGAGGGTCATTACGCAATCATGACTCATTATGAACCCTCACTCCTCACAAGACGAATACAAACCTTCCCTTTGCACATTTATACAGCACCAGGGTCAGACTGAGTATCCTGCATCAGCGGTCAGTGCGAGCCTTTTTTTTTCAGCATCAGTGGTCAGTATGAGCCTTCCTTCAGCACCGACAGTGAGATTGAGTCTTTAATCAACGCCAAGTGATCACGAGGGAAGGCCAATGGAAACAGAATAGAAGAAACAGCTGGGACTGAAAGGAAACGAGACCCCCCGATTTGAGTAACAGAAATGTTCACTAATGACTGGGTGTCGGAGGGAGGGCGGAGGAAGGTGAGGCGTGAAAGGTGGAGGGAAGGAGGGAGGGAAGAAAGACTAAGGTGAGGCAGGAGGGGTCGAGCAAGGAAGTACGAGGGAAAGTCATGTATCACGAAATGATGGTGTATGACGAAGTCACTTGCTGGAGGACAGTAATAGTGTTCCAAGTTCCTCTTCTACACTGACGGAGACAGGAAAGTAAAGCAGTAGACTCCTCCCAACCTACCACTTCTCCAAGCTTATCAGCAGCAGTAATGTTGTCCTATGAGGGACAACAATGTAGCACAGAGAGAATGTAGTCATATGATGACGCGGAAATCTTAACAGGAAATGATGAATGGAAACCATTGTGATAGCCTGGGAAAGAACTCGAGCCGCCACTCCATCAAGGAAAAAAAAAAATGAAATTCATACATCGTGTTATTATTCTTGACGAGGCTTATTATAGGCCATAAATTTCCCATTCACTGAAGACTGATATCATTAAAGCATTTGTCTACCTGCGTCTATATACCGATAATCCTCGCCTTGACCGTAACCGACAGAAGTGGATTCCTGCGTTCTAAAACTCTACTCCTGAAGGAACTTACGGCTGCGTCTGCCTTACATCTGTCTCTTCCTCTCATATCACAGTGTTGTTCCTGGCCGCTGTACCTCTGTCTAAAATTGAGGAGATCATCCTGAGATGCATTCACTATAGTATTCTGTATTCTCTGCGCTTCTTAGGAGTAACATTATTTAAGATCGTCTTTTTTTTTTTCATAACGTTTATTTCCAACAGACGGACTTAAGTCTTTTTGTTTCATGATACGTTTTTACCGTTTTCTTTGTTTCGGGTAAAGACCGGTAACTAGAAGGATTCAGCCTTTTCTAAATGTGGTTTAACTTGAGCGCTGTAAAGAGCAAGGATGGTCAACCGTTTTATAGTATACAGTCCTTGCTTGGAAACGTTATAGTTTGCTGTATTACATGCAGACGACAACTGCTTCTTGTACGACAGACAATTAGTGATAATCCATCCATGGTCTTTATTCTTCTCTTTATTCTAAAATGTCTTTCCGAACACTTCATATCTATCTTTAATATCGCCATCACCGAAAGAGAGGGAGAGAAAGATGAGGCAAGAGGAAGAGTTGGCGGGAGGAGGGAGGAGGGATATGAGTGTGCGAGATAATGAGAGGTGAGGTGCGAGTGTAGCCGTCATGTCTGCTGTCACGGTGAGGGTAGAGATCCCCAGATGTTTAGGGGCGCTGGCCCACCACGGAAGTGACAGGAGCCAGGGGGAACTGGCAAGGTGGGAGGGGGATGGAACACGCTCTAATTATGACCTAAACCTGAATACGGCAAGAAATATGAGAAATGATGCAGAACAAATGTAAGCAAACGCTGGGAAGGACATGAAAGGGAATCAACGTCAATGATACAAATCTAAAAAGAAATATGAAAGATGACTTTAGAATATGAATTACGAGTTAGCGAATGACGACAACTTTAATAACGGAAGACACGAGGATAAAGTAAAAGGGAACATTATGATGGAAATTCTAAAGAGGGAAGGAGGGAAGAGAGAATTACAGAACGCTTCTTACGTGCATATGAGGACAAAAGACACAGAAAAATACAGGTTACACACATGTAAAGCCAATGTACGTAGGCAATGTAGAAATATAATTAAAAAAGCAAAAAAGAAAAAAAGGAATAAAGAAAATAAACGATATTTAAAAGTCATGGTGAGGACAATTCTCAACAAAATGTGCAATAAAGGCCATAACCAGTGACCATGCCAGCAGTTGGTGCTACTGGGTTGTAGCGGCCGCTGAATGTAGGCGGAACCCAGGAGTGAGAGAGGAGGGAGGCCGGGACTTGTCAACACAGTGCACCCAGCCTGCCACTGACGACCGTCGCTCGCCCCCACACCACGGACTAACTACCCTGACTAATGGCCAACTTACGAGCACTACACACTCCACTGTAGTCACTCAAAGATCGACTCCAAGCAGGAATATATCTATGAGATCGCAAGGGTAAGGCATGCACTGAACAACTCCAAAACTTGCACATCCAGAAAAATATAAAAGAATAAACTCTTTCAAAAAAAAATGCTAAAATGCTTCAGATCAATGCGTTCGCAAGACAATACAATTCGTCTCCCAACTTCTTGTTGCAAGACCCGCTGCAATACAGCATTAAACTTAGTTTTTCCTCGAGAAAGATTGCCAGCTCGGATCACCCCGGCATCAACATCTATGTTGTGCAAGGAGGAGGGAGGAGGCAGGCAGGAAAACGTTATCAGAATTCCTTTGATGCAGCGAACGGGAATTTTCTCTGAAACTCGAGACACAATGAGAAAAACTGGAGGTGGAGGAGGCTCGCGAGGAGCAAGGAGGAATGTGATGGACGCCGCGATGGGGAACATCTAAGTTGAATTTTCCATGAACTGAGAAAACACGTACCGCCAGAGGCACAAGACGAGAGAGAATCATACACGACTGAAAAAATTTTCCAGGAGAACAAGTGAGATCGTTCGAAAAAGGAGACGAAAGAGGCAACATGGACCTGGTACAGGAACAGATCACACATCAGAAAACACTAATCCATGTCCATCAAAGTGTTGGACAAGTCTCAGTAAGGCTGAGGAATGTAATGACGAGCTGACCAGGACGACGCTACCACCTCCTCCTGCAGACCTGCCGCTACCATGCTACCTTCTCCTGTCGTCCAGACCTACCACACCACTCCTCCAGATGGGACACGACCACGCAACTCTACCTTCTGAGGGGACACTACCTCGCATCTCTATCTTCCGAGGGGACGATACCAAGTTATTGTACCTCCCGAGGGGAAAATATCATGTTTTCTCCCTCCCGGGGACATAACACCACCGGTACTCTACTTTCTGAGGGGCACTACCACGCCGCTCTACCTTAGGAGGGGAGGTTATCATGTCATTCTAACTCCCGAGGGGACAGAAGGGAAGCCAGGCAGGCAACAGCACAACAACAAGGGGAGGCCTGCATCAGCAGCTGACCTAATGATCGTGACTGATGCTGGGGGAACATACAGCACAGAACATAAAACTGCCACACGAACAGAGAGGGGGTTCCCCTGTGACGGACCCCAGCTCTCTATAACAGTATTTACTAACTTTACATAAACTGTTCTTCTGCAGGAAAGCATTTCATGCCATTTCCATACCTATCAAAATGTTTCCTTTTTCGTGATGGAGGAGACGCAGCGCTTATATGAGGTTACAGCATACGACATGCCGTTGTACAGACTCACTGAAACCATGTCACGCCTCCTGTTCGTGGGTATATCAGAGGACAGTCATGCAGAACACATATTTCGTACGGTAAGCTCGTAAAAGCTATTGGATACTGTGCACTAAAGTCTGTTGTCATGAAAGAAAAGAAAATCAAAAAAGGACCAGAAAGTAATTAATTTTCAGGGGGAGTCAGCGCTTGCTTAGGGTGGAAAACATTATGTAACCAAGTCGTGCGGTGCCAGGTCGTGTGGTGCCAGGTCTGGGGTTATCAGGTCATGAGTTGCCAGGTCAAAAGACTGCCAGGTCATGGGCGTGTCGCCTACCTAAATCCACGTCAGCTTTCGGCGATATAAAAAGTTATAAATTGGTCACATGGACGCAAACTCGGTATGAAAAAAAAAAATAACATTTTTTTTCTTATCAAAATCTGAGGAAGAAAAAACAAGCTTGGATCAATGATTAATTTACCGCCATTGAGAAGCACCATAAACTACGAGGGAGGAGGAGGAGGAGGAGGCGCGCGAGCCATACGGCTTAGGTTCACCGCGCCACCGTTGCCTGTTTGTCTGTCTGTTGGTGTATGTTCTTCTTTCCCTCGCGTTTGTCAACACCTTTTGGAATATCAGGATGAAATCTGCAATGCAAATGGATACGGGACACGCAGGAAATGGTATTTTTTTTCAATACCCGCCGTTGAACGAAATGTAAAAGGGTTGACGGTGGGGGAGACTGACCCCAAGTTTACTGCTAAAACAGTTTTCCCAATTACGGCAAAAGTGAAGGGAACAGATGACGCGAGTGTGATCCGGGACACACGGAAACATCAGACGCATAGATCTGTAATATCTTCATCCTCACAGCCTTTCTTACAGGTACGGCAAGGCTAAATGTGGTTCAAGGTATTTCCTATATATTATCTGGGATGTCTTAACATAGCAACGCTATTTACTGTATCATCTGGAATACCTTAGCATGACAGCACTAACAAACACACTACTACGGGAGGACAACTGTCTGCTCCGCATGGGTCGCCTCCTCCTCCTCCTCCTAGTACTGACTGGGGTTCTGCCAGGATACTGTGTACACAATCTTGAGGAAATGAATGAGTTTCCTGTGGTCATCTCACACGAACCCTCCTCCTCCGTCTACCTATATTCCCCATACCTCCGTCTCAAGTTACAGATTAAAATGATATGTAAAGTTCATGTGTTTTCAGACGATACTCCGTCACATCTTACCTTTAAACCTAAAGCTGTTTTAAAAAGAAAGACTGTCCGAAACAGCTCCAGAAAATGTGTTAATGCCTGAAACAGCCCTAGAATATTTCTAACACAGAGTACATCTTCTTACATCTTATTTTCTTGAAAAAGGGATAAAAAGCTAGGCAAACAGTAAGAGACCACCGGGTCCTTTCCAAGCAGTTTGTGATAACACAAGAGATAAAAAAAAAAGAGAAATACCCTGAAATTTTTTCTACGCAGGAGCAATCAAAGTCAGTTGTGAACTTTAAATCAAATATTTGTAGTTTTTTTTAACGTATCTATGGTCTTGTTGAACGTTACTCTTACCGGTAAATCATTCAGTATGTTCACATTCTGGATGAAGAAAAAGGCATTTGCCATGTTAGAAGAGAAATGTTTGCCTGGAGTTTGTATCCAGTGATACAAGTGAAATCAGAGGAATCTACCCTTAAACAACTACTTGCATCAAGACTGTCAAAGCCTTTGATCAAATCACCTCAGATGCTTCTCTTTTCTCTTTTCAGGTCCTAGATACGAGTCTCAAAATTCATTGGCCCACAGTGAGTCCCGTCCATCTGTAAGTCTGTGTCAGCGTGCTGCCGTAGACGTTCAATTTCTGTTGTAGCTTTGTTTCCTGGCTTAGTGTCCTCAACAAGTTTTGATATCTTACAGCATAAACCATTACTTATGTCACTAACAAGTATCGAAAACAGAACTGGTCCAAAGACTGACCCCAACGGCACACCACTTGCTACGTCTAACCATGCTAAGGATTTACCGTCAATCGCTCGCTACTCTTTGATCACGTCATGTTAACCAATGTTCCAAACATTGAAATATAGCACCATCTATACCACGTGACTTTTATTACTAATCTTTCATGCCAGTCTTTATCGAACGGTTTCGGAAAATCGGATACAAGCTACCTCACTTTCTTCATTCATGTTGGTTCATTCATAAATCAAATAGACTTGTCAGATGTGAACGATCTCTTCGGAAAACATGATGCTAATCGGTTATTGCGTGACGATCAACTGAATGATTTACGATCCTGTCTCGAAAGATTGTTTCCATAAGTTTGCCATCTATGGACGTCAAGCTAATTAGGCGATAACCTCCAGGCAGTGTTTCTTATTCTGATATTGATGTTACCTGGCAAACCTCCAGCCCTGTGGAACTTTCTTTGCTGCAACTGACTTTATTGAAAAGAGCAGCCAAGGCTTCTTCCCATGTTCTTAGAAAAACAGATGATTAGAACGTAACGTGTTCTGTACTTAACATCTCGTTATAACACTATCATAGCTTGATCATGTACGTCAGTATGTTGCACAATGTTGTCTTCCACTATCAGTGGGACCGGGCTGTAGAACACGCAGTGGCAACCTCCGTTAGGTCAGAATGATACAGACTTACGCATTAACATAACGACTGCACAATGCAGAACATAAAACCCTTTCACGTCCCAAAACTAATCGGGTAATCATGCCATACCAAGCCTGTTGACCCCTCATCAAATTTTCACCACCTAAATATGGGTAAAACTACGGGTTGCACCGTGAGTTATGTGCAACAAGGAAAAACTTCTGCTCCCACACGCCCGTGAGACTGGTGAGAAAATTGGCCGACAGCAGGAACACTGAGCGGGCGCTGCCACCACAATTCTCTCCAGGTGGTGTATATGTTACTTGAAATTGATTTCATCAAGAAGTGCTGGAGGAAAAGCAGGCACGTCCACGGGGCAGCTGAAGGAAAGAAAATTGACTAATGGTAAAATACGAGAGCAACAGCAAAATAAAGTTGTCCTGAGCGTAGAAAACGATTTTTTATTTTATATCCAAAACCTGCAAACAGCATGAGAGAAAATCCATCACATCTTATGTAACAAGCTTTTGGCAACAGTTACGTAATACCTGGGCTACGAACATGATGGTACAGGAGCAGTAAGGTTGTATCCGACTCATACAAAGTAATGATAGTAAAAGAAATGTTTATGCATTTCCAACGACACTCACATTTACAGAGAGGACAAACATCAAAGACCGTTTCTGTGGTGACTGTGAGACACAGACTAACGCAACACAAGGTACACATGAAACATTACAGGGAGAAGCAAGACAAGACCACTGTATATGAACCACTAATGTACACCAGGTGACTGGAGGAACATCCCCCACACGTCTAGAATAGCCGTCAGGGGTGGAGGCAGGGCCGTCCCTCGCTCCGCAGGTAATGACCCCAGACGTCTGCCACTCCCGACTCGGCAAACTAACACTACACTGGCACCACATGGCACTCTTCTGGGCCCTCCCCGCGTTAGCCGACATCCTCCTGTCGGCCTCTTGGCACCTCCTGACGCCAACTGACTCCCGTGCGACGCCTTAGTACAGCAAGGGGTAAGGTACCTTGGTGGCTCATCACCTGGGTGTAAGAGCAAGTTTGTTTGGGTACATCTGGGCTGACTTGTGTCTGCTGTTCTCAGGGGGGGACGAAGGGCGAGGGCCGTGCTTTATGGGCTGTCGTGCACGGGTTATAGACTGCATACCATGGATTTTAGTGCAACATGGGTTACGAGTTTTAAGAAGTTGTGAGGCAAATATATGAGGCCATATCTCTAGGCTAAAGGCCAGAGATATGGCCTGCTGATGTGACTCGTGTGTTGCAGGCGTAGGAATGGCATGCATCCAGTGTGAGGCCGTACCGTCTGTTGTACGCGAGTGATGGCTTGAGTGTGACACACTGAAGGATTTCTGATGACGATTCTTTGTTGACGGAGGGAGGGTCTTAAGACTGCTAACCAAGAATACTATAAGGTACTGTATACTGCTCAGTGCAGGCAGGGCACTGGCACCAGGTGTGTACAGGTGTGGTGAGGGCTGGGATCGGGTGTGCACCACGACAGCAAGGGCAGGGATTATGCGTGAACCAGTTGTGCGGGCGCGGGAGGGGGCGTGTACCAGCCTAGCGGGATCGAAGATGGATAAATGATGGAGATGGTAAGACGAATGGATATCTAGTTTTGAGGGGAAAAAACTGTGCAGATGTATACATGTACTTACGTTATTCATAATAGAAGAAGGAAATTGGAAAGACAAGTCAGCTGGAGTTGTGGGCGTGGAGCAGGAAGATGAAGTGTGCTGGAGCTGTTGGAGATGTTGATGGAGAGGAAGAACTGGACTGGGCACATTCCCCCAGGTGGTGGACTAGTGAAGAACGTGGCAGAAGGCAGGATTAACCGATAGCATCTACGAAGGAGACAGAGGATCAGCAAGTAAGGAATCGAAAGATAAAGATCAACTGTGGAGAGGAGAATGGGGAATGGGAAAGATGGAAGCTCAGGTCCAGCCTCGGACATTGACGCCCGCGATCAGAACCATATCACTGGGTGGCTGCTGGTGATGCGGCTCTCATACTGACATTTTGTTGACTTCAGTGTCCGTCCTGACGATACAGCTGACATTAATGGTGATAGGGACACTGTCAACAGAGGCGGCAGGGACGGTTACAGGCGGGTGGAGGGGAGAGAACCAAATCGTCGCGACTTGGGTTAAAAGGCCTCACAGCGATACCGATATCACTAACAGCGATGCTGGAGGGGGGAGGGACGAGCTAGTAGGAGCTCGACAGTCTACCGTTACGACCACCCAGCTCGGTACTTGTCACGCCAACAATAATCATAACAACACGAGATCAGACGTAACACTGAAAGCTGTGGGGGGAGGGAGGAGGTGGGTCGTCACCCACGAACACTGACGAACTGCTAGGCGATCACCAACAGTAACCATGATGGACACAGTGGTTATAATGACCTCTAATGGTACTGTCATATTTAATGATGGTATGGAAGCCCTGATGATGTTCGCAGAATGTCAGCCGTTCAGAAGACACGAACCGAAGAGACTGTCAGCCGTTCAGAAGACAAGGACCCAACGGAATGTCAGCCGTTATCACGCAGCACACAGGGAATGACTGTCAGCTGTACACCGTTAGATGGAAAAGACGAAATGCCAACTATCAGAAGGAGAGGTCAGGTGTCAGGGCGCGCGTAATGAACGATCTGTTGGCCTTCCTGTCAGGAGGCAGATAAACAACGCACTAACAGCTGGCAGGAGGCAAGTAAACAACGCACAAACAGCTGTCAGGAGGCAGGTAAACAACGCACTAACAGGTGTCACGAGGCAGGTAAACAACGCACTAACAGCTGGCAGGAGGCAGGTAAACAACGCACTAACAGGTGTCAGGAGGCAGGTAAACAACGCACTAACAGCTGTCAGGAGGCAGGTAAACAACGCACTAACAGGTGGCAGCAGGCAGGTAAACAACGCACTAACAGGTGGCAGGAGGCAGGTAAACAACGCACTAACAGGTGTGACGAGGCAGGTAAACAACGCACTAACAGCTGGCAGGAGGCAGGTAAACAACGCACTAACAGGTGTCACGAGGCAGGTAAACAACGCACTAACAGGTGTCAGGAGGCAGGTAAACAACGCACTAACAGGTGTCAGGAGGCAGGTAAACGACGCACTATCAGCTGTCACGAGGCAAGAAGCTGTAGCATTGATTTTCGCCTCTAACCAGACCCGCCGGCTTGAGAGTCCAGCAAGAAAGTTGAGCCACTAATTGATTTCTTCACATGAAGGCGTCAGTGAGGGACGGGAGGCCGTCACTTGGGTAGAAGAAAAGACGGACTTACCATGCTGTAAAAGCCATGCAGGAAAATACATTATAATTCCTGCTGAATGAATTGTTCCTCGACACTTTACCACCAGAAGACGTGTAGCTAGTAACGAACCTCCACCAGGACACGTGTAGCCAGTAACGAATTACCACCAGGACACATGTAGCCAGTAACGAACAAACCCCGGGAGTGTTGAGGTTCGGGAACAATTTTGTCCACCACAAGAGCCAGCCAGGAAGCAGTTCTTGGCGGAAGACGGTAGCATTATGGCCCCAGACGAGAGCAGCCAGAGAGAAGAATGGTAAATAATTCCATAAATCATATCTTCTATGACAAACGTCTAGCATCAAGAAAGATGCTAGACGTGATCCCAACAATCACCCAATCACCGAATCTCTGCCGCTCACCGAATCCATGAATACTGAATCACGACGCCGAGTTCCTTGTGTTGGACGATATGCTGAGGCATCCCCCCGGGAACAGCCTGGCTCCGGTGCAGGGTTGAGGGACGACGCTCTTATGTGGCACCGTCCAGGCTGATGGGGTCAGAGGTCACTGTGGGAGGGGGTGGGGTTATCATAGGTCCCCCTGCCCCTAGTGCAGGCTTGAAGAACGCTTGCAGTCGCAGCTGACGGTGCAAGAGGTCACCGTGAGGGCTGGTGACGTGAGGTGTTAAAACAACGGGGGCTGCTGACATCACAGATCAGTGTGAGGGCTGCTGATGTCAGGGGGTCACAACGGGGGACTGCTTGTGTCGGAGGTGTCCCCCTCTGGCCCCGGTGCCCGTGCTGTGGGGGACGCTTTTATGAGGCAATGTCGAGGCTGACGGAGTCAAGAGGTCCTATTATGTTTCAATGTGGGGGTTGATGGTGATTCAGATCCCATCATATGTCACTCTGGGGTTATGATGGTTTACATCATCGGGGTGATCTGGCTTCTGCCGCGAGAGCGGATAATTCATCGGGGTAGGAACGTGTCATGTATTACTAAGGAGGAGGAGGGGGTTAGTAATGTGTTACTGTGATTAAGGGATTAAGGGATTTATTTAAAGTTGCTTCTGGATTCGAGTTTGGTCAAATCAATACGTAAATCTGTCATATGCTTTCCATGACTGCAAACTGTGTGTGTATATATATATATATATATATATATATATATATATATATATATATATATATATATATATATATATATATATATATATATATATATATATATCCCAACCTTCTTCTCCGGCCTGGTGCTACCTGCAAAGAAGACCCGTAAACCAACAGATAATTCCCACCAGCTGGTGACACTAACTAACCCAGGCCAACACTAGAACCATACGTCAGAGGGAGGTCGTGCTGCGGTAACGACCACCACCTACTTCCTCCTGAACATCCTCACCTCAGCAGACGCCGCTAAATGAAAGTCTCTTGCAGCGTCTTGCGAGCACGCTCTCCCCACCACCTCAGGTAGGGTAGACGAGGTGCACTGTGTGATCAGCCTGGCTGCTCTACTAATTATTAATTGCACAGTAATTATAGATAAACAATATGTGTGACTGAACCATAACATTTCCTAAACACGACGACGGTCTCTGCTACTCTGAACCACAAGCCAATTACCTTTATATAAACAACTACCGTCATGTCTTACGCTCTGTAACCACCTTCAGGAACCAGCAGAAGACAGCACCCGAGCCCTTGAGTCTCGTCTGTATGGCAATAACGTCATTCATCTTCCACACCGACGTTCATCAGCGGCCGTCAACATGTACAACCTGAGCAGACGTGAGGGTGAGCAGGTCAGGCCCCTCAGTCGGGCCCTGTTGCGTCTGGGGTGATAACAACACAACCCCACCACATAAGAACTAACACTCGCTTTGTGCTGTCAGATGCTGTCCACTTACGAACTCCTTTCGGCGTGGCATAGCAATATCAGGTTCCACTGTAGAAAAGTCCAAGTATTCGCAAAAATCGCTACTGAGTCAAGGTAACGTGCAAACTTCGCTTTTATCGTAAGCTTCAGTAGACAAGGCCTAGCAATCACAGACTTTCCTAGAAGTTTCCCACCCATCATAAACTTCTCAAGGAGAGGCCGGCCAGCCTATATCACAAACCTCACGAGAAGAGACCCACCAAATACAGACTTCACTAATGAATACCCTCTGGTGATTAACTGTACTAGTGGAGGTTCCCCCCATCACAAACTTCATCACAGAGGGCCAAATTAATCACAATATTCATCAGAGGAAGCCCATCATTGCACAAACATCCCAAGAGGAGGTCTAGCATACACAGACTTTGACGTATATGAAGCCCTACCATCCACACACGTTAGATCAAGCTGCCCACCAACCGTACCACTTCATATCTACCTGCACACCGGACACGCCTCCGTCAGCGGGTAAGCATCCGATGAGCAGAACATTTGCTGTGCTACGGCCGTGGGCAGGGTGGGACGGGAAAACCATACACTCCACTGGAGGAGGCGCACCCATTACAAACTTCACAAGAGACCTACTCGTAACTCACAGGTTACGGCACACGAACCACGCACCAGTACCTGACGAAGCTTCGCCTCGCGATCACTTCGGCTCCACGAGAGAGAAGGGGCCCAATCATTCAAAACTCCTCGGGGATGAAGGTCATCATTAATGATACAGAGCTTCAACTTCCGAACTAATTAACTAAGACACTCTCTCCCTCGTGCCTGTGGAACGAGACCTCTACCTGACGTTGATTTAAGTGCCAGCAGATGTGGGGGTGGAGGGAAGGGAAGGTGTGATGTATGTGTGCGAGGACAAGATGGACAGTCATTGGCACATAAAGGAGCGTGTGTGTGTGTGTGTGTGTGTGTGTGTGTGTGTGTGTGTGTGTATATATATATATATATATATATGTATATATATATATATATATATATATATATATATATATATATATGTATATATATATATATATATATATATATATATATATATATATAATATATATATATATATATATATATATATATATATATATATATATATATGAGAGAGAGAGAGAGAGAGAGAGAGAGAGAGAGAGAAAGTGAGTGGTGAGGGTGTTTGTGAGGACTCTAAGGTAATCCCTTCCAGCGAGGGGGTTTGGCAGTGAACTAATGAGGTTGACCCTATTGTTGACTGGGCAAGAGAATGCTATGTAGTAGATTTTGTAAACCAAACATAGAGGCGACAATGAGCACTCCCACAGGGGACATGAGCTGATCAATGATAATGATGGGTTTAATCATAAAGATGAATTAATCAGATATCTAAATTTCGGTGGACTAATGAAGGAATCAAACACCTTAGGCAAGAAAATGGTTATATGAAAAGTAAACTATCAAACCTGCTCTCATTCTTCTTTAGAAAGACTCAATACTTTCATTCTTTTCTACTTATAATAGAATTACTCTCTATATATGTTATTCCAAGTCTAGGCATCAACACAAACATCTTTACACACATACAAGGGTCACTAAAAAAAAAATGTGGTTTTATCACACGTAATATTTTCCTAAGCGTTTTTCAAGAAAATGTTTCCCCCCCGAATGAAGACTTGGAATTAGAATTTTCATGAAGAAGTGGATCATCCAAAAACAGCCTTCCTCTTACTGTTAAGACTCTACTTTAAAAGCAAAAACAGTCCATCACTGCAGCTTACAGAACATATCGTCGAGAACTTGATGTTCTGTTGTTCCTTCAGAATATGTCATCCATGTCTGTGGTTTCTAAGACTTCGAGAACATTGGAACCGTAAGTGACCGTCTCCATGCAAGCAGACGATGGTCTGCAAGACCACAAGAATACACAAGCGCGTGTACACTTGCTGTTTTCAGAAGGCCAGTGGAGCCTGGCACTGCTGAAGCCTCTTTAAGACGCATTTTATGAAATAATTCGCAACTTTATCTATGCAAAGCACAGCTTGTGCAAGAAATTCTTCTATATTACCGCGATTTTCGCATGTTATTATCAATGAGACTGTTGGAACTACTTACTGAAGATGGTCACAGGTGCCGAAGCTCACTTAAATTTGAATAGTTTCATTTGTAAACACAAGCGTCGAGCCTGGGTCTCAGAAAGTCCAAGACCTGTACACCAGCGTGCAATGCACCATCAACGTGTTACTGTGTGGTATGGAACCACAGCAAGTGGAATAAGTGGTCCGTACTTCTTCGAGAAGAATAAAGGGAACAACGTAAGAGTCAGTAGAGCAATGTACCATGACACGATCCAAGATATCCTTACACCATCACCGCAGGGTATGAATCAAAGGGAACTGCGGATGCAACAAATATGTAATCAGAGCAGGAGGAGGAACGGTAGCGTGGAGCGAATGAACGTTCACTGAACGGGGTAATGTCTCGTGCTGGAAACACAAACTGACCTCCAAGGTCCCAGGATACGTCAGCAGCAGATTTCTTTTTGTTTGTGGCGCTCTTAAAGGGGTGCATATCAAGAAGCCACGGACATCATAGGATTTCACAAATAACAAGAGGACAACAAGTGATAGCTTGATCTTTATAATAGAAAATGTCATTTTTTTCTGCAACCTCCATTAATAGACTCATTCATGCATTCTGGACACATCCTCGAACCCAACAAAGCATCTAGTCAACAGCCTTTCACCTATGTAACAACGCATCTATCAGTTCCAAAGCCATCATCCAACCTTACCCATCCAGCAACATCCATTCAACCAACAACCCAACGTGCTAACTGATCAACAACCGTTTATCATCTACGACCCATCTGCCTTGGGTGATACGTCGAAACTAAGATTCATCCAGGCTCTGCTGCTGCTGTCACATACCAGTCCTCACACATATGACTGGGAGGTTATGGTGATTTCATACAAGTTACTGCATCAGTCTGGCTATGTGCTTCCACCTCTTTATTTCTCAGATGTGTCATATCATCATGGTAAATGACGACAAGACAGCCCCGGGTGGACCTCACTACTCTACTCACAACAAAACAAACACTGACTTAAAACTCTTCCTCACCTGAGCAGCGTCATTAACCAAGAATACTCTAACCCGCTCTACAGTAAGGCTGGTCTCCTGTATAACACGACTGAGGTCCTTGGGTCACGCGTCAGCACCTGCTAACGCTCTTGGATTATCCAAGAATCGATAATGATTCGAAGTTTCTTCGACTTTATACCACGGTCAATAACGGTAAATCTAACGCTCTTGGATTATCCACGAATCGATATTTATTCGATATTTCTTCGACTTTATACCACGGTCAATAAGAGGGTAAATCCATCCGGCGATAATGGTGCTGGTCAACTTTTTTTGTTTCCTGGTCTGTCTGCTTCACCACCGGAGCCACACAGACCCGTCAGACGCTGCTGGACCACGGATGGTGGAGGCGGAGCGTCCAACTGCACGTATGTGTCAGGATGTGACTGTAGGCGTGCCTGATGTATTGCCGGGGATAATGGCCGGTGCTGAACACGACAACCTCACATATGACTTCATCCATCACTCCGACACGCTCACCCAGGCAGAGACAAGGTCGGCCCCACCTGTCTAACTTTGTGTTACTCTCACACCAACACACTCACCCACGGAGAGAGAAGGACCCACCTCTTCTACAAGTGTTACTCTCTCACCAACACACTCATCCAGGGAGAGAGGGACCCACCTCTTCTACAAGTGTTACTCTCTCACCAACACGCTCGCCCAGGGAGAGAGTAAATCCCACCTCTTCTACAAGTGTTACTCTCACACCATCACACTCCAACGGAGAGAGAAGGTCCCAACTTTTTTACAAGTGATACAAGTCAGTCAGTCCTAAAATGAAGGACTGGGAATATTGATTATTGGGATGAAGAAAAGAAGAAAAGTACGAAGAAAAAGCAAAATGATGATGATGATAATGATAATAATAATAATAATAATAATGATAATAGTAATAATAATAATGATAATAATGATAATAATAATAACAACAATAATAATAATAATAAGAAGAAGAAGAGAGAAGAAAATGTGTTGACAGTGATAATGAATGAATGAATGATGATGATGATGATGATGATGATGATGATTCTCTCAGACAAAAAAGAGATTATTGATCCAGACTGATGAGTTGGAATGGCTGATAAGTCCCTCTTAAGTTCTTGTCAAACAGATGAAGGTGAGGTGAAGCCTCCCGAAAAAGCTGTCTTGCTCAAGTCTGACTCACAGCACAGCCTACTCCCGAGCCCTGAATTCTTCACACTTTATGAAGCTCTATTTCTCTGCTGAATATTTTACTCCCACAAACCGCTGCTTCTCTGTGCTGCTTCCCGACATGTTTGCACCGCCTTCAGATGACATTTGTAGGAATGACGTATCTTTTCCTGCGAGCAGCCACCCAGACACACACAAACACAGCCAAGAACTCCGACAACGTAAACAAAAGCGACTCTTGATGCCTGAGGAGCGAGCGAGCATCTCTAGCAGCTAATTCACGAAAGAGTGACTAACCAGTTCTACTTACGCGTCTAAAGGTCGGAGAACCAGCATTTATCAAGATTAATGCGAATCTTGACCGGTATTTGGAATAAATGAACGCTCAAATGTTCTGAAGTTTTCAGCACCAGTACGTGTGTGTGTGTGTGTGTGTGTGTGTGTGTGTGTGTGTGTGTGTGTGTGTGTGTGTGTGTGTGTGTGTGTGTGTGTGTGTGTGTGTGTGTGTGTGTGTGTGTGTGTGTGTGTGTGTGTGTGTGTGTGTGTGGACCCTCGTGCTGCCCAATCTTTTAAACCTTGTATGCCAATTTCTATGAAAGAGTCCTGGTGCATCGCAGGACCTCTTTCTAAAGCTTACACCAGTTCCAGTAGCAAGGAAATGTAGACTCTCTGCAGTGGGAAGTTCTTTGAGGAGACTGTACTCCCAGTGATAAGAGACTCGCAAAGGGAACTTTACACTCGCGGTGTCACCTTAGCTGGCCTCAGGCCGGCGACATCCCAATATCGATGTATATCAACTGACTTATATTTCTCTCTTGTGTCTCCCCTGTTGATGTGATTATTACACGAAAGTGCACTTGGGAACTTATCGTGTTTCATTTTCCCAGTGGACTCAGGAATATATATATATATATATATATATATATATATATATATATATATATATATATATATATATATATATATATATATATATATATATATATATATATATATATATATTAAAAGAACAGAGCAATTAAAAGTTCAAACATGATTCCTTTGTTTCGACGAATGCCGACCTGAACATCACCAGTGGACGTGTTATATTTTTCTCTAATCCTGACGAGCCAGTTTGGCACAACGACCCCATATAACTACGCCAGAGGAAAATCCTGTGCTAAATACAAGATAACAAAAAGGAACAAATTAAACTTGTGTGAGCTGGGTTACAGTTTGATAAATTCCATACACACAAAATAAGATAAAACATTCGTAAAGAATCATATTACATTTACACTGTTTTCTTATATGTTATAACTTGCATCAGTGACGCTTTCACGGGCCACCCCGGGTCAAGCCCACGTAGGGTTCGAATTCTCGTCAAGGCAGTCGGACAGTAGCCACTGTAGATGTTCATCATCCACAGGGGACTGACTGGTAAAGGAGTGGTGGGTGAGACAGTGAGGAAAGGAGGTGACGGTAGTTTCTGAATCGATTTGGTTAGTGTGGCAGCGCGTAAAGGTGGTCATGCCCTCTTAAAGACTGAAAATAGCAGTGCCTGGCCGCTGCATCAAGGTACTGAGTGTTGGAATGACTGTAAGAATGACTGAGTAACGAGTGCTCTGATCATGGTCGGTCAGGTATATGGCAGAACTGTGAATGACCGCAGTAAAAGAATGCCAGGGGCTGGACCATGTGAGGGGCGGCATCTAGCGACACGGGGCCCAGGTTCCCGAGCTGCCGGGGTTGACCCATGTGGAGGGAGGCATCTAGCGACACAGGGCTCAGGTTCCCGCACTGCCGGACGCCCCCTACCCACACCAGGGGCTGGCCCATGTGAGGGGTGGCATATGGCGACACGGGGCCCAGGTTCCCGCGCTGCCGGACGCCCCTCACACTATCTACATGTAAAGCTCCTTCAGCCCGACAGTATTTGCATCGCATTTACTCAATCTCTTAAAAGGCCCCAGAGTCTCCCAGGGATTACACCAGCTTCCTGGAAAATTACTTTCTTGTTGGATCTTGTGAGGAACTATGAACACGGTAAGATGAGAGAGAGAGTTACAAAGAGTTCCATAGATACGCAGACCACACAGACCCCCATGGTCCAAGCAAGGCGGTTTGGCCTTAAGACTACAGACAAAGATGTAGTCCCCTTAAAAGCTGTAGAAGAAAAAAGAGCAAAGGCTCTCTCTCCACCCTTCCCTCCCTCCGGCAAAACACCGTAAAGGAAAAGAGGTAGAAGAAAAATACCTTGCAGAACTAAGATGTCTGAAGAAAGAGAGAGAGAGCAGCAGCAACAGCAGCCTGTATCTACAGGGCACGTATCATTTCATCTACTCCCAGTCAAGCATATTCCCTTTCCACTCCAGCATCATCCTTCCAGGTGCACTCCGGACCCCGACCTCCTGCCCTCCATCCACCACCTGACACACTCCCAGGGAAGCAGGCGACCTCCCTCCCTCCCCCAACCTCCAGGCTTGGGAAGTATCATAACTTTGCTTGCTGTAAACAGTTCTTTTGTTTTTCATCTTGATACGTAATCCGATCACTGTTGTTCAACTGGTGTAAACTTCACCCACCCTGTAAATTGCAAAATAATTCACTGTCCTGTAATCTATGATGTATTTCAATCATTGAGGCCCAGTTCCTGGACCTTTTGGGCACTCTGTATCCTCTTTTGCTCTACCACCCAGAGGTTGGGTAGGAGTGCACAATAAAATAGCCGCACCTGCGGCAAAAATTAAAATCAATAAACCTCCCGCCCCAGGGGCAGCAGTCAGACAACCCACCTCCCTTCCCCAGTGCAACAGGTAGGCTACCCATCTCCCACCCCAAGGCAACAGACTACCTACCTCCCACTCCCAAGGCAGCAGGGAGGCAGGCTACCTCCCACCCTCTCCCAGGGCAACAAGCAGCCTCCCCACTCCAGCAGCAGGCTATCCTCGCCTCCTGGTAAAATCCTTGACTCAGGAAAGAGGTCCACGTCGGGGGGCAACATTGTATTAAAGGTGACGACTGATGGAGATGAAAGCGACGTGGACGCCGCCCAAGACGCTCCTCCTCCTGTATTTATTTAATCAACTTGTATGACAAGACGAGCGAGAGCAACGATTGAAGCCTTGTAATTGGGGCATGTAAGTTTAATGACGGGTAGCGAGGGCGCTGCGGCTTGAGAGAGAGAGAGAGAGAGAGAGAGAGAGAGAGAGAGAGAGAGAGAGAGAGAGAGAGAGAGAGAGAGAGAATTCACGCACTTTAATTTACTGCATCTAAATTCATATACTTTCACGTTATATATATATATATATATATATATATATATATATATATATATATATATATATATATATATATATATATACATATATATATATATATATATATATATATATATATATATATATATATATATATATATATATATATATATATATATATATATATATATATAATTACACGTGGGTAATCAGCTTTAGGTAACATCAAGGATCTCATAGCACACGTTCGTACCCAATTCTCACTCCCACCCTCCCCGTCCTGGCTGGCTGATTCTCTGGTTGTATTTCATATCGAAATCCCACTCGAGTCAGACTCCAGGTCTTACTGCGCTCTTGCACCAAGCGCCCCAGACACACTCAGGCCCACCATAACGCCCTCGCCCTTCACCCGTAGCAGCACCCGCACATTTCACGTGCAATAACTTCATACCTAGAGCATCTCCACCCGGCGCCTTACAGGTATTCATCATCATCCTTCACCGTGCTAGTTTGAAACCCTTGCCCTCCTGCACCTCCGCTCTCGGCCCACACTCGACCCTCACTGATGCTCTGCTCCTCAACGTACACCCTGTGTCTTCACCCAACATCCTCATCCTGGTCGTCCGTAAGCGTTCACGTCACCCGACACACCCTAATTAGTCCCTGGGTCACACCCGCACCCCAGGCCCACATGTGGCCGCCAGCGGGTCACCGGACGAGGTGAGGCGGCGCGAGGAACCCGTCAACGGTCAACGCCAACCCAGCTCTTATTGCATCAACAAAAACACTTTTTTGTCGAGCGGAAATCTTCATTTTTTTCACACATGTTTGTTTGTTGGTGTGTTTATGTAGAGAGCAGAGTTGGCATGGCTTACGTCTGGTGTGGAGAAAGTCAGAGGCAGGTTATGTCTTACGGAAATAATTATATGATTATTGAATCCACTGCTTGTACAGCGAGGCCATTGCTTGCAGAGTGAGGCCATTGCTTGCAAAGTCAGGCCATTGCTTGCAAGGTGAGGCCATTGCTTGCAAAGTGAGGCCATTACTAAAGATAAGTTTTACTGGGCTCAAAATCTAACGATACACACACTACGATATTAATCACACAACGCAAACCATCACTTAACATAGCATACACTGCTGGTGAGTGATGACTGGTGGCAGGTGGTGACACCGCTGGTGAATGATGACTGGTGACCCGGTGGTGACACTGCTGGTGAGTGATGACTGGTGACAGGTGGTGACACTGCTGGTGAGTGATGGCTGGTGGCAGGTGGTGACACTACTGGTGACTGATGACTGGTGACACTGCTGGTGAGTGACGACTGGTGACCCGGTGGTGACACTGCTGGTGAGTGATGACTGGTGATAGGTCAACAGCCACGTTTGGTGATGGCGGTGACAAAGACGACTTGGGCGGATGGTGACGATGGTCATGATGGAGACATGATGATGATAACGTGGACGGACGGCGATGATGGTATGGTAATTCGAGGACGAAGGTCATGGCAGGTCCCGTCATGGCCGTGATCATGGTGGAGGTGATACGAACGGTCACGGGTTGATTACGAGCGATGAACCGAGCGGCATAACGGGCGTGATGTCGTAGCACTCAAGCGATTCACCCTCAGCGCTAGGTCGAAGGTCACAAGGTAACCAGAGTAATGCGGGGACCTTTGAACCCCACACCTAACCTAATCTACGTAAACATTAAGACGTAATACACCAGTCAGAGTGATGCTGGCGCCATGGTGGCACACCGGGGCCAAAGGTTATTGTGCTGATCAAACAACAAGCACAAGGAGGTTCAGGTATGCCGGTGCGCAGGGATGCGACCCGGCGGTAACTGTTGGAACTCGTACGTCTGGGTCATGGTAGTCAAGTTCACATGTTCCGCCCGAGGATGATAAAGATTAGCTCGTGCCGGGAACACGGTAGTATTCCTCGGTGGTGAGCAGCACCCTCGTCTAACCCCAGACCGACGCCGTCGCATAACATGCCACAAACCCGGGTCGTGATGAACACACCACCACTTGCTATGTGAAGCACCAAGTGTGAGGTAAAACACCTGGGACTGGCGCACACGATGGAGTGAACACTATCCGCGAGTGACCAACACCTGCGTATGGGCACATACAAACAAGATACCTTCACTCCTGTCTGTAGATCGTGTTGGCGAGTGACAGGGACACTGGTGACTGAATAATAAGATGCGCCATTACTGCTCCACACTCACAGAGAACTGAACCTAATATCAGTATACGGTAATTATATGATCTATTTTGCGCCCATAGTCATCGGTACAGTAACATGATGTCATATTACAAGTTGAACAGCTATTCTGATATAAAGTATCCACAACTCTAGCGTGCAGTTGGACAACACAATCAGACACACACACACACACACACACACACACACACACACACACACACACACACACACACCAGTAACCAAACCAGCGAGAAACGCAGAGAACTTTAAAAACTAATTTGAAAAACGTAGCAACAAGTGGCGCGGCCGAGCGCTCTCCTCCGAAGCACCAGCGGCCTCTCCAGCCCTGCCCAACTGATCAGTGACCCCCAAGGGAGGTTTTCAGCTCCGGGGGGCGCCCGGCGTCTCCAGCCCTTCACCAGGCTTCCATTTTCCAACTGTCTATTGAACGAGTACATTATTGGCAGAAGGACTCCAACGTAGATTACCAGTGCATTACTGAGGGAAGGACGCTGGAGACATTAACTACGAGGCACTTCACTCAGCCCGTCGCAATAGTGTAGAGCGGCAAACAGGACAGCCAGTCCCAGGACTCAGTACAAATATTCTCGATGTATTCTAAATGTCGCCCTTGACCGCAGACGAACCAGCCACCCAGCCACAGAGATAATAACTGAGGGACTCAGATGATTACCCTGGGTCTGTCACAGGCGCACTTCAACCCGCGCTCTGCAGCACATGGCCGTGAGCTAAGGTGTATATATACACTCGTATCTTCCGGGGACATGAACATCAGCCGGAATTATATCCTATGTCTTATATACGTATTCTGAGGGGAGAAGAATTATCGACGAGAGCTGGCAATTATCAAAAAGCGCCATTTCCGTGATCCCTGTTATGATGAGTGAGTCCAGTCAGACACACACACACACACACACACACACACACACACACACACACACACACACCGGAGACCTGTGAGAGAAAAATCTCATTCCAGGATGGTAATTTCCTATCTTCAGTTCTGTTCTGCTACATCCATCATGTAACTCGCTCCCTTATGATGAAAGTGCCAGGATATACAATGCCAAACAACCCGCATTTCTCACTTCTCTTCATATAACACTCCAACATGATACTTTGAGTGTTTATAACATAATAGAACGACATCTCCCATACATCAGAATTTCTTCAAGATAAAACTGACTCAAGGATGACATCATATAACATGATAGAAAAAAAAATAAAACTGTTCACTTAAATCTGTGCTCGTCAGAATTATCTATGTGCCGATGGATCGTTGGCCAGCTGACTGACTGTTTGGCTGATAAGCTGATAAGCTGGTTGACACTGGTAGGGTGATCACGTCATCAGTTGGCCAGCTGGTAAACCAGCAGACGAGTGACTCATCTGGCCCATCAAACAGCTGGTCGGCTGGCAGGGACACGCTGACGGATCGCACTCTGATCACCCACAAGTCTCCAGCAAAAACAACCAGTGTCCCCTGAGGCCAGAAACTACCGGGAAGGTGAGTTAACACGGGTCTATGACGTTGTGCTTAACCACACTGTCTCACCATTAGCTGGGCTAGTTAACACGGCATGAGACAAGTATGGGTAATTATCATGGGGCACACGTATGGCTAGTTAACACGGCGGCAGATGTGAGTGTCACCAAGGCCTCTGGCAAAAGTATGGACAATCAAAACGGCCTGAAACACAAGCATGGCGAGTTAACAAAGGGAAACACAACTATGGAAGACTAGATTTGGGGGAACATTAAAATGATACACGAGTAATTAACACGGGGTTAGACGCAAGTCCTGTGGTATGTAGCATAGGAAAACTACAGATGTAACTTTCTCCGCTGGCGATTAGTGCCCAAGGTACGACTCAACACATGGCTAACACTCAAGTATCAACCAGAGGTAGAGCGTGCGTCAAGCCACAACATTCCAATCACACACGTACCACGTACAGTTTGAAATCAAACTGAAAAGTCGTGAAAGAAACTGCGGAGCTTACAGCCGTAGATAACGACTGATGATAGTGCAAAGACTATGTTTAAAACTCACTCACCCCAACCACCACCTCCACCCCGACCCCGAAGGAACGACACCTGGAGCCGTGATTGTGTAACACACGTTGTCCTTCACATCGCTGCCATTCCGACCACACTGTGTCAACCTAAAAAGCATAAGAACATAACACATGTAAAAGCTAATCCGGATCAGATCGGAGCTGCCGATCTAAGAGCCCCTATAGGAAGTATTCTAAACATAAGTGAACGACCTCCTGCGTCCCCACTCATGGCAACCAGACGACATCAATTAGAGGTCAAAACAAGCTCGTAAAATGTCCCCCGTATCTTTACGGTAATCAACACGTGCAACGAACCATTGTATGGCGGTGAGTCCTGTCTGGCCCGTGCTGGTGGGCAGGTGGTATAACAGTGGCCAGATGGTGTAGCAGTGTGCCAGCTGGTGCAGCAGCAGTCATAAGGAAAGGAACGCTGAGCCAATGGCGAGGCTTCGTACCAACCGTAACTGTGACTAACCCAAAGACTCATTCTACAATCTGGGGAGGAGAATGAGCAGCCGCCATGACTGAACATCAAGTGCTTCGAGTGATATAATTCTCGGGGTAAGTACTACGGTCTGTGTCTGCCCAGTGGACGTGCTTAACAGATGGGTCCATCAACGCAAGGTTTAAGACTGCTCGTAAATAGTTTGGCGTGGTTGTTGTTTACCCGAGTGTCTGGAAGTGCATGACACACCTTACACAACAAGGTGGCATCTGGTATGGTCTAAGGTGTAGCGGCCAAGCATTCTCAAGACCGGCAATGCTTCGTATTTCTCATCTATGAAACTACGGGCCATCTTCTTTCCATAGGCGTGGTGTTGAAATAGAAAATGAGGAGTCACACAGATACATAATGAGATGAAATGCCCCTTGATAACTTCTATGAGATCAGTGATGTCCTTTTAGTATTTAGTCGACTTACACAGTTACACCATATGGACAAACACCACACAACACCTCGTCTCCTGTGCGAGTGTTGGCAAATTCAGTCACAGAATCAAACTGGGTACAGTTGGATGAACGTTCTTTCCCGTGATACCCTCGAGTTTTCACTGTCAATCGGACACTTGCTAACAACAGCATCTTGTACTCAACTGAGGTGACGTTCACCCCGTTCTTCACCGTATTCTAAGTCTCTCGTCCATGTGTCCCCGGGCGTCTTACACATCAATCCTGTTCCGCTGTTCAACTTTTCCCTCATTTTCTTTTTCTTTTTTCTTTCTCTCTCTCTTCTCCCCGTTATCCTTTGCTTCTGTGTTTTCAATTCTTTTTCTCCACGTATCCTGTTATCAACATCTCTGCCATGTGCGTCTTCCTGATCAATACCTTCATGACCCTCTCCTCCTCCGGCTGCTGGCTGACCTTTACTCCCCCGAGGGATCCTCCGCTCTTTACTCCCACCCACCTCCCTGGCTGTCTAGCTTCCCTCCCTCCCTCCTTCCCTCCCTCACAGATGAACTGTCTTTGTCGTCTCACAGGCTGACACTTTTTACATAACTTCTGCTGTCTTCCTTTCCTGTTCTACTCGAGCTCACTATCATGTTTATTTACTTTTTTTCAGTTATTTCTCCTCCTTTATTATTCCGTTTCAGCCACACCCATCTACTTTCTTCGATTTGCTCCATACTGCTAATTAATCCCTTTGCCTAATTACTGCCCTTGGGTCCCCTTTTGGCACTCCCCCCGCCCACACCCTTGGTGCTGTCCCTAGGCAGGCGTCTCGGCACCTCCCCCTACCCATAACCTCTCACCCCCTCACCGTCCACCAGGTCTCCCCCTGGGACACGAGCCGCCCCTCACTAACCGTCACACGCTTTAATGTAATGACGAATAAAACCGAAAAAAAAAAAATCTGGTCTGTTTACCACGCCCACGTCACGGCCTCCCTCCCTCTCGTGTGTGTCTTAGTATTTCTTCGACCCGTGTGTCGTGCTGTGTCCATGAGAGAGTCACAGTGTTTGCGTCTCCACAGTCACATGATAGTGAACTAGTACCATTCCCTGAATCATCTGTTTGCCTTTCTACTATAGATATAATATATGTATTTGATCTCATCCAACTCTCACAAATAGCCTTCGTGCTCCTCTATATGTATATCTTATGTTCAGTGAGATTATGCGGTCTACCCTGCTGCTTTTCACCTTACCAACTGGACTTTTAAGCATGATGATAACTTACAGATCTTAATATATGTATTATTTATTCACTAACTTTTAGCTCAAGGTATCATTCTACTGATTATCTAATCAAATTTCCTGGTAATGAAGTCCACCATTACGTTACATACCTGAGTATACTGTGACGGGTATGAGTGACATGGATATAAAGTGATGTAGCACCCAAAAGACCACTAGGGGTGGATGAACAGCTGGGCTGACTGTGGACCGATCCCTTCCCCCCCTCCACAACCAGGATTCGAACCTATGCGATCGACCTTGGGTGGCCCGTGCAGGCAATCAAGGCCAGGAATGCTAACCACGACACCACGGTGTTGTTGACAACCCTTCTGAAGGAAAAAAAAAATCCTTCGGGGTCATTCGAAGTAAAACGTCTGCCTTCGAGTTTGTATGCAATTTACAACGATTGAAATCAGCCAGGTCGAAACTGTCGAATTTTTGAGAATTTTGAATCATCTGCATGAATCCCTCAGCCATCTCTTTTCTAAGCTAAATAAATTCAAGTCATTCACCCAGCATTCATAGAATTTGTGTCTCAGTCCGGTAATCATCTTGACTACTCGCCATTGTACTCTTTCATCTTCCAAACAGGATCCCCCCTAAAAAAATGAGCACAGTATCCCAGGTGAAGAACGCTTCAAAAATTGAAAGGGCAGAGGACAAAATCCTTGGCCTTAGATTCGAAAGCCCTACCGAGGAATCCAAGCATATTGTGCGACCTTCATACTGATTCTATCCACTGCTCACTTCGCACTGGGTCACCACATCATAAGGTTTCAGTTCTTTTCCTCATTAACCTTTTGCAGCTCAAAAGAATCCATACTGTAGCTTGTTTTCTGGTTCTCACCACCGATGTGTAAACCTCTGCACTAATCAATATCAAAATTCATTTGCCACCTGCGAGCACAGTCTGTCTATTTGTCCATGTCAGTTTAAAGACGTAGAAGTTCGAATTCTGTTATTGGTACATTTCCCTCTTAGCATCGCCTGTGAATTTCTGTATCTTACGAGCAGCCTATTATCGGTATCATTAATATATATACGAGAAATATAAAAGGTCCTCACGCTGATCCCTGTGGCACGCCATCATTTACATCTTACCATCCTGAGTGTTCGAAATTAATCACACACTATTCTTTATTTATGGCAAGTCAAGCAGTTTCCTAACCACCCGAGTACAACTGATACCTACAAGCTTTTGTTGCGGAACTTTATTGAAATCTTTTTGATAATCTAAACAAGGGACATCAGCTCCTAAAGTTTCGTCATACATGCTAATAATATCATATAAAGAAATATGAACTAGATTCGTCAGACATGAACGACTTCTTCTAAAACCACGCTTAGAATCATTTATTAGGAGGTGATCCTCTAACTGATGTATTAGGTTGATCCTCCCTCCCTCCCTCTCTCTAAGTGATTTATTAGGTGGTGATCCTCCCTCTGACTGATGTATTAGGTGGCGATCCTCCCTCTGACTGATTTATTAGGAGGTGATCCTCTAACTGATTTATTAGGTTGATCCTCCCTCCCTCCCTCTAAGTGATGTATTAGGTGGCGATCCTCCCTCTGACTGATGTATTAGGTGGTGATCCTCCCTCTGACTGATGTATTAGGTGGTGATCCTCCCTCTGACTGATGTATTAGGTGGTGATCTCCCTCTGACTGATGTATTAGGTGGTGATCCTCCCTCTGACTGATGTATTAGGTGGTGATCCTCTAACTCATCTACTATCTTGTCCCGAATGACAGTTTCCATAAGTTTGCCAACTACAGACGTTAAGCTAAGTGTGGGGAAAATTTCTGGTCAGTGACTTATCATTCTCTTTTTTTTTTTTTTTAATCGGTATTCAATCTTCTGGAACTCGGTATTCAATCTTCTGGAACTCGGTATTCAATCTTCTGGAACTCGGTATTCAATCTTCTGGAACTCGGTATTCAATCTTCTTGGAACTCTACCCCCGCAGAGCAGTCAACGGCTCATGCACCACCTCATTTTTCACCTCTTTCTTTTTTTTATCGTCCTCGGATGAGACTCATCTAGTCTTGCCGTCTACATTTGGACCGGGTGATGAGCTGTAAAGAACAAAATCTAACGAATAAATAAGAAATATATCATCTTTGTCCTTACTGACATTACTTAAAAAAAAAAAAAAAAAAAAAAAACACAAATGAATTGAATTAGACAAAGAAACAGCATCTGGTCACCAGTGTCGCATTCAGCCCGACATACGTATGTATCCTCATCGGACGTTCAACCTAACCTAACCTAACCTAACCTAACCTAACTTCAGAAGATAACTGGCCGAAAACACTGGATTTTTTGTTTCACATTTGAAATAGAATGATATGACGGGCTTCATTACCTTACTATTTATGATCTAATATTCTCTAAACGTTACCCTGGGCAAGGGCGACAAGTTCGTGGATGATTCCGAAACATAGTGAAACAGCGCGTCAACACACAACGCTCCGGCTACCAAGAGACGAGTGAGGAGAAAAATGCCACGTAAATAAAAACCCGGTTTTAGACCCATTTTTAAGAATGATTTCACTCGTATGAAAAACCTATCTCCCGCTGCCTCGGTACATGAAGAAAATGTGAGATAAGCAAAGCCTTTGTTCCTGTGTTCCAAGTTCCCTGGTGACTCCCCCTATCTCCCCTGGACCCCAACCCCACCTACCCCAGCGGGACAGGGGACAACCACAACATCTGCAGGCGACAACTCCGCCACTGTCGACGTCGCTCCAAATTATGCAACGAATCCTTCATGTTGCTCTCTATGAAATAATGAACAGCGCACCAGCGCACTCTCGGCCCTGTCGCACCCTTCCCTAGAGACGGTTCTGATTACCGATCATTTATACAGCTATTATGCCAGTGAGGAAACCTAGCCCGTATGGCTGGCATTCATTAGATCCATTTTAAGTAGCTTTGGGTAAAATGCGTCACGCTCGGAGGAGAAACCTGACCTCTGTGCAAACTTATCTTTAAGACCAATTTAATCATGAAATGGCGATATGCTCAGCATAGCTCGGTTGGCTCTCGAGCTAAAATAGTTAACTCCCTCAATACCCTCCCCCTTCCCCTCTCCCCTCTCTCTCCCCCTCCCTCGAGTTAATCCTCAACCCCCTGAGCATAACGCGCGCTATAGGACCGGTCCATTCGGGGAAAAAAAAAAAACAGCGTGACCTCTTGACCTGACCATTAGGGGTCATGTCAGACGTCAGAGGCCATCATATATACCTTTGGGTCGTACCGCTGTGCTCAGGGGAGGGTGGGTGTCGTACCCACGTACGAATGGGGTAAGAAACAATTCAAGAGAAGGTCTATGTAGTTAGGTAGGTACGTAGGTAGAGAGGTAGGTAGGTAGGAAGGTAGGTAGGTAGGTAGGTAGGTAGGTAGGTAGGTAGGTAGGTAGGTAGGAAGGTAAGTAGGTAGGCAGCCAGGCTGGCAGGTAGGTAGGTAGGTAGGTAGGTAGGTAGGTAGGTAGGCAGGTAGGCAGGCAGGCAGGCAGGCAGGCAGGCATGCATGCATGCAGGCAGGTAGGCAGGCAGGCAGGCAGGTAGGTAGGTAGGCAGGCAGGTAGGTATGTGGGTAGGTAGGTAGGCTCGTCATTTGGTTATCTGTTTATAATTACCTTAGAACCAGCTTCTGTGAGGAGAGTCCTGGTGTTAGCCAGGATCTCTTTCTCAAGGCTCCTGCAGCTCGAAATGAACTACTTCAAGCAGCAGAGAAAGTGGACTCCTTGGTAGCGAGAAATTCCTTGACGAAACGGTACGTCCAGTGACACAGCCTCGCCAAGGGCGACTTTTCACTATGCGAGCTGGCGGAGCCCGGTAACACCACACGTGCCATTCTACCAGCAGATACAGGCGTTTATGGTCAAGGGAATTTCTTGAGGGAACTTTACACTGTCGTATGGAGACCTGGAAGTGTTAGGGCAAATGGAGAATACCCAGGACACTTCATCGTAGCTGAAAAAAAATCAGTTCTAAGGAACTATGAAGAAATTTTAATGTGACGGAGATAAAAAAAACTGCTTAACTGCTAAAAATCGCAACATTTATGACATTTCAGGATGATACGACAACCAATTGTTTTCCAATTTCTTATTACAATCTCCTTCACTTTTACACATACGGGATGACCAACGGCGTCGGTAAAAAGCTTGAGTTTCTGAGAAATTTAACCATAATCTAATATATATATGAGAAAGTTGATACAGCAGTGTTGAGTGACCTTCCTGATGACCCCGCCATAACTTTTATCATAATTTAAGGTTTGCAGAAATCATCTTCGTAGACGTGATGACTGGGATGCTTCATTAACACAGATAATACCTGGATGTCATCCAACAAAAATACGAAATTGCAGCTTGGAAAAAATTCCCTCGCACACTTTCTGAAACTGAGCTATAAGTAAGCTGCAGCAGGACTTCCAAGCTTTGAAAATGATGGAACCCGCAAAAAAAACAAACGCGTTCATTTGCGTTTGACACAGGAAGCGTTGCGCCATCTGTTGGTGATCAACGTTTGTGTAAACGTGTGACCACAGCGAAGACGGTGAAGGTGGTAGAGTGGAGCGGCGGCAGACAACTGTGAAACAATCTTCACAATGCAGCCATGGGGATGGGTCGCCACACACTCGCTGTGGGAGGCTCCGCACCTCACTCCCTGGTGGTGGTGGGTCAACACTGGCACAAAGGATCGACACAGTTCCTCCGCCAGATCCAAAGTGACGCGGAAAAAAAAAAGCCACCACGACTCCTACCGTGGCCTCGACCTTGAAGGGACGACCCAGGGAGGTGGGGGTTATGACACATCAGGTGGTAGTGAGTACACACTCACGCCAAGCTCCTCAACTGCTTTACGAGATATGGAGCGGACACGTGTGTGACGGGCACAGGTGATTAATATAAGACACCCAACTCTTCCAGCGGGGGCCTTAGTAAGATGATACAACTTTCTTATCTGTATAATTATTATACCGGGATGCTGGTTAATATGAACCCTGACCTTATACATCACAGGAGGAGGTGGAGGGCGAGGGTACGATCTACGAGAAACAGCCACACGGACATGAAGACTCGTTTTACCCATGAGAGAATCCCGCCCAAATGACAGGAACCGCACCGCCTCAGCCCCCAGACTACGTGTTGGATGTCATTTCGAAAGCGTTCTAATATTAACTAGAATCTGTCAAGTGGGTTTATACTTATATCACATCGGTGGGGCCTGCACGTTGATCCATTCGTAAGTTATCATGATCAAAAAATAAATATCCCCCAACGTGTCGGCTAGGTAATTATATCCATTAAGATATATCATAAAGGAGAGAGTCCATGGATTACTCACTGTGTCAGCTGCTCCAGCTGTTTACTTCTGTATCACTCCAGTACATGGGTATCATCAAGTACACAGCTGTATACCTCTGGTGCATACCGTGGATCATCAAATATACAGCTGTATCATTTGGTACAGATCTGGACCATTGAATATACAGCTGTATCACCTGGTACAGACCCGGATCATTCAATATGCAGCTGTATTATGTGGGACACACACGAGAGGCCCGGGTGCCGGCCATAATGAGGGTACACTCACGTCCAGCAGCCCGTTGTGATAACCACCTGCCCTCTGAATACGTGAGAATTAATCATCTCAAGCCTCAAACTTCAGGAGATTCCTGGGGGGGCAAGCCACCCCCGAGGGCGCGCCCGCCGCCCCCCCGCGCAACCCAGACCTAAGGAGGAATTTCGATGCTTGCGGGCGCCAAGTTCAGGCCTAATGAGATTTCAAACCCCCAGGGGACTTCAATGATCGGCCGAATGAAAACGGAGAGAGGAATCAGGTGTACCATCGGGGTAATTCATGAACGAGAGAACTTGCATGGCTGAGTATCCAGTGTGTGTGTGTGTGTACACTCCACCACACTACACACACACACACATACACACGCCCTCCACGCCACACTCATCCCTCCTACCCCTCACGCCCCAAAATCCTTAATCTGCCGCCCAACAGAACAAAAAAAAAAGGAGCCAGGTCTGGTGGCGGCCCAAGGAATCCTATTAAAAGATTAATGACATTCCTAGATGTCTCCAGCACCTTAATGGCACGTCCCACGCCCTTCCCAACACACTTCCCGCCCAACTTTTCACCACTGTACCAGTTTTTTTTACAATGAAACACTCCGAGAACCCAACGGGAAACGAGGATAGGAGACCAAACATCAACTGTACATTTCAAGTCAAGAAAAAAAAAATGATTGTACGAGCTTCAGAAAAAAAAAAAAAGAAAGAACTGAAAGAATAAAGTATGTGTAGATGAAGTGCATGTGTCTACGTCTGAGAGAGAGAGAGAGAGAGAGAGAGAGAGAGAGAGAGAGAGAGAGAGAGAGAGAGAGAGAGAGAGAGAGAGAGAGAGAGAGAGAGACCGTGCTGGTCTAAAAAGTCTTTTTTTTTCTTTCTTTACAGGACACCGACGGATGATATTGTCAGTCCACCTCACAACACGAGCGGGCTTCCCCCGACGCCTGGCTGACTGACCGATGGTGGTGATGCCGCCGCCAAACTTGGCTACAAAACACAACAAGGAAAACACCCGACACCCAGGTCGGAGCACCCTGCCTCGGGAACCACCACTACGGTGATGATCGCTGGTAATTAGTTAATTAGGTGAAATTTGGAAAAAAAAAAGAAAAAAGAAATGACAGGGTTGGGGAATGAGAGGGTGTGGAACCTGGTCCTGGACTTTGAAAGGAAGGGGTGGCAGGGTGGCAGGGGTAGAAGGATCAGAGAGACGGTTAGGAAGGAGCGGGGGTTGTGAGGTAAGATCAGGGGTAATGAGAGATTAGAGAAAGACGGTTTAGTGGGAGGAGAGATCAGGATTGTGAGGGAAGAAGGTCAGGGGTAGAGAGATGAGCGAGAAGGTCAGAAATTTTGATCAAATACGAGATATCACTGAAGTAATTTTTTTTGTCTTGTCTGAATTGGAAGATACTGATAATCTCTCCCCACTCGCCACAGTTGGAGGTAAGTAATGTGTTCCAGTGTTCTAACACTCTATAGCTGAAAACAACATTTGCTCTCGTTGTCATCACGTCTTCTTTTAACTTGATACTGTTAGTCTTGGTTGGAGAATCTGTGTTCAAAGTACAGAAAGTTCTCCTATGACGTCAATGTTGTCGAAATTACTCAGTGCTCTGAAGATTTCTATTTGATCCCCTCGGCGTCTGCACTTTTTAGGGGAGTATAATTCTACGTCATTTTTCAGTGAAGGGATTGGTCTGGTTGCTCTTGTTTGGATTCGTTCTATTCTTTCACCTTTTTTTTGGATCATTTGTGGAGACCAGACCTGAACAGCGTGGTCCGAGTGAGGTCTGACTCGGGACATGATAAAGGGTGATCATTGTACCGTTATTTCAAGCAGTAAATCCTAACCTCCTGTTTGCTTGATCGTTGGCATTATTTGATGTAAACATCCCTAAGTCTTTCTCTACTTTAACCTCCACTGACGGTTTAATAAACAATTTGTATTCATGATCTATATTCCCAACGCCAAAATGCATTCTACTGCACATGTCTATGAAATCCATAAGCCATGTCTCTAACCGCACCATTAGTTTGTCTATATTCCTTTGGTTCTTCATGAAGTCTCCCTTTGACTCGGCAATAATCCCAGTTTCGCATCGCTGGCAAATTTCGAAATCCAGCCGGTGAATCCTGTCTCCAGGTCGTTAATGTGATGAAAGATATGGGTCCAAGGACTGAGCCATGCAGTACCCCGCTCGTCACCCAAAGCCAGTCGGAGGTTTCCTCATCTTATACCACACGTTGTTTCCCCATCTGAGAACCCGTGTGAGATCCTCCAGTCTCAGATACTCATATGCCGTGAGCCTTAATCTTAATGAACAGTCTTTCTTGCGCTTCTCTGTCGAAGGCTTTACGAACGTCTGAAGTATATAACATCAAAGGTTATTTGGAAATCCAAATTATCATATATATGACCAAAGAATTGAATCACATTAGTTAAACATGAGTTTTTATTCCAAAAGCCATGCTGATGGTCGATTACCACACTATTATCTTAAAGAAATTCAAGGATTTCGTTTAACCAATGATTTACCCAACCTCCCTTGAACTAAAGGCATAATGTATCTTGTTTGGGAAGTTTATACATAAACCCCAAAATGACTCTGGACGTCTTTTTGCATATTCCACATACAATGAATCAAATGTGTCGACATCTCATTTGCTAACAGTGTCTGTAATTACTTCCGTAAACATAACATAACGCCCCCAGTGGAGCAGTGCAATCCACCTCTGGAGGGAACTCAATACCCTGGAATCTCCAACATTGCTTCTAATACGCGCTTCCCTCGCGGAATTCATCCGGTCTTCTGTTATTGCTATGGCATAGGGATTCTAGGACAGAGTATAATCCATCCACCACATTCAAGGTTAATACCCCTGGCACTGGCGTGGATACACATACATACATACATACATATATATATATATATATATATATATATATATATATATATATATATATATATATATATATATATATATATTTATTCATTCATTTATTATTCATTATACTTTGACGCTGTCTCCCGCGTTAGCGAGGTAGCGCAAGGAAACAGACGAAAGAATGGCCCAACCCCCCACATAGACATGTATATACATAAACGCTATATATATGTGTGTGTGTGTGTGTGTGTGTGTGTGTGTGTGTGTGTGTGTGTGTGTGTGTGTGTTTCACTCAGAATGGCGCGATGAGTGTGTCTTAAGCCTTTGTGGCCCAGATCGCCTGGTCCCTTAGGAAAATGTTTAACCCAGTAGATGCTGCCACACCTGGTCTAGCTGATGGCTGATTTCTCGGGTCGGTAATCATTATCGTTCTCCTGACAAAAGCACCCGCTTTACACGTTCGTCCAAAACCCTGCAAAGTCTCTGGCAACACCAGCCACCGGTTTTAATGAAGGCCATATCTGGGCAAACAGTTCCTACCACTGCTGAGGCTATCCCACAGATCTGTGTACATAGTCAACCCCCAACCCCTTCTGCCACACAAATACACTCCATTCTACACTACACAAATACCGAGCATTCTGCTCTGAGTATGTGTTCCTACATGCATCGTGCCGAGGGAAAGAGGTAAAAGAGACGGTCAGGGAGGAGCGAGATTGTGAGGTAAGGCCGGGGAGAGAGAGAGAGAGAGAGAGAGAGAGAGAGAGAGAGAGAGAGAGAGAGAGAGAGAGAGAGAGAGAGAGAGAGAGAGAGAGAGAGAGAGAGAGATGAGGTCAGGGAGAAGGGGGATTGTGAGGCAGGGAGAGATGAAAGAGAGACGGTAAGGGAGAAGCGAGACTGTGAGGTTGGCCAAGGGGGAGATGAGATGAGAGATTTGCTCAGGAAGGAGCGGGACTGTGAGGCAGGGCTTGGTGAAGAGAAATGAGAGAGACGACCAGAGAACCCCTCATTCCAAAGGAGTCCATATTTCCCAGCTACTGGAAGCAGTACAGTGTTGGACTACATGAGGCTCAGGAAAGACGTGCTTGTGAACAACATGAATCTTTCTTTAGGTCATGGTATAATTATGAAATAATGAATAAATACATAATGAATGAATTAACTAATATGTATATATATATATATATATATATATATATATATATATATATATATATATATATATATATATATATATATATATATATATATATGAAAAAGAGAGGGGTAATGTGTGTGTGTGTGTGTGTGTGTGTGTGTGTGTGTGTGTGTGTGTGTGTGTGTGTGTGTGTGTGTGTGTGTGTAAACATATCTGTGCATGTATGGACGATAGTATGCACATTTTCATTTGCATATGTTAGTGTGAGCTTGTACATGCGTGCCTCGGCAAGTGGTTGAGGCTGGTGAACACGCCCACTCCATAACTACAACGATGCTGTACATCTACAAAATGTGAACACGGTGCCGGTGTTGGGGTGGCTGAAGCACCCATTTACCTTGTGTATTGGTAATACTGGGCCGGAAAATTTTGGTGCGGCAGGAGAATTGTGTCCTCCACCATCGCTCTAATAAACACCTTTAACAAGCTGCTTCACGGGCAATATCACCTGAGAATGTATCACAAAGTTCCTGAATCTCAGTGCTACATGTATGTCTGGAAATAATGATGAAAAGAAGAAGAAGAAGAAGAAGAAGAAGAAGAAGAAGAAGAAGAAGAAGAAGAAGAAGAAGAAGGAGAAGAAGAAGAAGAAGAAGAAGAAGAAGAAGAAGAAGAAGAAGAAGAAGAAGAAGAAGAAGAAGAAGAAGGAGAAGAAGAAGGAGAAGAAGAAGAAGAAGAAGAAGAAGAAGAAGAAGAAGAAGAAGAAGAAGAAGAAGAAGAAGAAGAAGAAGGAGAAGAAGAAGAAGAAGAAGAAGAAGAAGAAGAAGAAGAAGAAGAAGAAGAAGAAGAAGAAGACGGAGGAGAAGAAGAAGAAGAAGAAGAAGAAGAAGAAGAAGAAGAAGAAGAAGAAGAAGAAGAAGAAGAAGAGACCATTTTGGATTTCCTGGCGATCCAGTTATGTGAGTACAGGCGGCTTACTCTGCGTAAAGCATGTTAAAAGGTAAGCTGGGAGGAGGAAAAAATTTACGTTGTACACTAAAAGGTTGAACATGAGCTGTCGGAAATGTGGAACACCGCAGGATTCTGCGAGGATGAGCACCATGACGATGGGGAAGGTTGCCCGAAAATATTTCGCGTGAAAATTAGATGAGATGACCATTAAGCTATGGGAGTCTGGTCGGTTAATGTGATGTACTGACACACCGGGGGTGAGTGCGAAGCTTGTCATCCAGCCAGAGCCGAGGCAGGACGATTTAGAGAGAGAGAGAGAGAGAGAGAGAGAGAGAGAGAGAGAGAGAGAGAGAGAGAGAGAGAGAGAGAGAGAGAGAGAGAGAGAGAGAGAGAGAGAGAGAGACTCCTCGTGCAACTGAGACGCCGGTGGAATGGGCTAACCTCAGCCCTCAACATGTTAAAGAAACACCAGCCAGTCAAAGATGTAATGCAGGCAGTGTACCATACCTGGTGGCCACACTATCAGTACAGGTGAACTTCAAGTTGCCAATATGACGAAGCCAGCCAGGAGGAAGGAGAGATCTGCCATGTGAGCATGACACTACCACCCACCGAATGGGTTCAACTAAATAGATCGTGTAATGTTGGTAGAGAAGCCTCGAATCATTCGAACCGTAAGGGTACTTTGCCCTTTGAAGCACCTTCACCAGCAAGCCACTAACTTGGTACATCTTTACCTTCAGAGGCAAGCCATCATCATCATACACATATCACCTTCACAGGCAAACCATCATCCTACATATATCACCTTCACAGTCAAGCCATCATCATCCTACACATATCACCTTCACGGGCAAGCCATCATCATCATACACGTATCACCTTCACGGGCAAGCCAGCATCATACACATATCACCTTCACAGTCAAGCCAGCCACCTGAGCCAATATTTGAGGAGTGTCATCAGCAGGAGAGTCAACACGGCTCTAAACTTCCATATCAAATATTAAGCTGCCGTGAGAACCAGAGGTCCATGAGGCTGCCTGCCACTCCAGGCCTCCCTGGGTACACATGCTCCAGGACTTGCAAGGTGATCCTGACAGAGTCCACCCAGTGACTCGTTGAAGGAACAGAAATGACACGGATCGACGCTGCTGTCTTAACCAGATTAATACGTTCGCTGGCTGTATTGATAGAGAGCCCACTGGTGCGCCAACTTTCTACAGGGAATGCTATCCTGTCTCTAGCTTCCAGGATAATTTGCGTGATATAAAGAGTTATCCGTAATTCTTCTGAGACTCAGTGTTCACACTGAAACATCCCACCATCTTCTCTCAGCTCACATCACATTTTCTGGCTGTCTCGAGTTGTAAAGTGGGGTAACTTGGCGGAACAACTCACACAGGCTTTTAAACGTAACATGGCGAAACAACTCACACAGGCTTTTAAACGTGAGACAAAAGTAAATGATCCCACAAGGATAGTTTCAAGCATTCACCAACTTTTCTCTACACTTTGAATCTTTAGGAAAGGTATAATAAATACCAAAAGTTTTCACGAGAGTATTTTCTGGGAATTAAGTTTGAGTGACACTGCAATAATCGAGGATTTAAATGTTATCAGTGACGCTGAGGTCGCAGGCCTCGCCCGTGAGAGCCAGCTAGACCACAGTCAGTCCCCCTCACTGCCCGTGCAGCTAAACCACAATTACCGCCGCCCCCCACTGTCTGTGAACGAAGACCAATCATACAGCTCTACCTACTGTGCTTCTTTCCTTTCTTCCTGCCTGGAGAAGGACCATTTATTAACAGAGGCCGACTGTCTGCTGAAAGTAACAAATCATACCCTTGGTCCTTGTGGAGATTTGTGTTCACAAAACTCTACCATCTGTGAAGGGAAATAAATCACAGGATTATGTCCACGTCGGGGGAAAAAAAAAAAGAAGTCCCTCGACCTATGGAAGGAAGGTGCTACCTACCATGGACCAGCCCAGGAGGTGGAGCGGGTGGGTCTCGGGAGTCCTTGTGGCTCACCTCCAGCCATCTATATACCCTGTCCTCCCTCACCCATCCCTACCTTCACACAGTCACTCTCCACACTCGGGGATGATCAGTTTTACCTCCCTCCCTCCACAAAATCTCTAACGTTAGCTAAGTAGGGCAATAGGGTAGTTAGTAACGGGGAGTTTTCCAAGCAGTAATTCCCGGTTATTAAAACGTTTTATGGGTTTTCCAAAAAAAAAAAATTTTCCTCCTGCCAAGTTGGTGCCGTAAAATCCAAATGGAAATTCCGGCAAACTTAAGAGGGAGTGAACGACTTCGGTTTAATTCCCGGAGGGGAGGGGGTCAGGTTTATTGAACCGGAACCATGTTGTCAGCTGGCTCTGGCGGCTGAACTTGTGTTCAAACGGTTGAAACTTTAGCAAAGTAAATGACACATGTAAAAGAGAGTCGGGAGCAATGGTAGTCAGCGAGCACATCTTGAGAGGGACATGCACATATCATCATATGGTCTGATCTAGTTGCTCGTGGTCCCCTCGGCCACCACAACTCCCATTCATCATCAGGAATCCCTTCCAACTTAACGTTAATCTGTATCAGCTACTGTCGGTCCCTGTCTTACCTTCGGTGAGCGTCAACCGTAATCCTCACCAGTGGAGAAGGTTCTTAACCCATGAGATATAATCTTTTTTTCTTAATAGAATATGTATTTTGGTCAAGTAGAATGACTTCTTCTAAAGAAAGCCTATAAGCGAAGTTTGAGTAAGAATGAAAGCGACAGAAGAACAACTTCAAAGTAATAGAACAAATCATGAAGATATGATGAAGTAAGGGTGCGTGTGCATAAGTGCTCTGGTAAGACAGGATGGGTACCTACAACGAGATTCTGAACAATGACCAGGAGGCTAGCTAGCTTGTAGCGATCACCACACATCTTGACTGACTGATGCGACTTCCCTCTGACGGCGAGCACATCTCATAACGGTCAATCCTATGTTCATCTGCAGCTGTTTTCAACCCCACATATCAAGTACGATCCTTAATGTTTTTGCTGTTGTCACATACATGAACTTTTCGCTATATTCCCTAGCATTCTTTCGCTATATATTTCTCTTGCTTCCTTACCCACTCGCTTTTAGATTCATGATATTGTTCTCCATACCCCTCACTTAACTGCCAAGTAGAGATTATCAAATATCTCTCTCAATTCTTTCTAGGCTACAGGGTTCCAATTGCTTCAGCTTCTCATGATAGTTGTTCATACGTTCCATTTCCTCTGTTTTGTGAAGTGTTTCTCATTTCTCTATAATCTGTTTAATCCCGTTTGTTTGGCTGGTATCCATACGACGCAGCAGTACTCAATTTTGCCTCTTTTATCGACACTGGACATCTACATTAGCCCTCTGTGAAATTACTTGTTACAGCACCAATCCCTGAGAGAGAGAGAGAGAGAGAGAGAGAGAGAGAGAGAGAGAGAGAGAGAGAGAGAGAGAGAGAGAGAGAGAGAGAGAGAGAGATTTTCTTTAAAGTATATATTCCATACTATTGCTAAGAAAGAAAGCGCAGTTAACGAGATCGTGCCCCCTGCAGTTATTATAGTAAAGCACATGGCGTGTTCATAAGCTCCTGCCTGCCTGGCATGAAGAGACTATATTCACCAACGCTTCCACCGTACTTACAGGAAAACATCCGTGGCTTAGTGGCAGTTCTCGTACACCGATAGACACGGGCGTGTGAATGTTTTGTACGGTGGTCCACGGCCTCCTGTGGAGGCGACCTATCCTCCTTCGGGCTGGCCCTGAGCTGGCCTCCTAGGCCTCACCTCCGCCTTACAGTCTCAACATGACGTCTCGACAAATGTTACCTCATGAGTGGTGAGATTCCCTTCACCGAACCTTTCATTTCTAAAGAGATTTCATGAAACACGTATTACTCTCAGCCCTCCTGCTTCCCGCGTCCTCCCGTGCCATACCTCCTCCTGGTTCACAGACGTGTGCACCAGAATCTCCATTCCCCCCCCCCCCCCCCTCCCTCGCCGCCGCCGCCGCCAGCAACAGGTTGTCGTCTCATGAGACAGGTGGTCCTCCTGCTCACCTCAGGGAGAAGTTCTCCTTCAACATAGATTTCCGTGGGTCACGCGCTACCTCACCTCAGAGGTCTCCCCGCTTTACTCTGCCTCTTATCTTTGAGGAGGGAAAGACTAACCAACCCAAAATCACCTGTGCGTGATGTAAACGGCGACTGCGAGGGAAACGGGCACAGAGGTGAAGGGCGGAGGGGATGTGACGCTAAGAATCTCCTCCCCTCCTGCATCATCATTTTATGAAGTCAGAAACAGAAGAAACCAAGAGTGGAATATTTACCTCAAGGGCCGGGGTCCCGGAGCTACCTCGCCATCAACATTGTGAAAAAAAGGTAAACAAAACACCTCGACTACCTCCTCGGGTCACAGGACCCAAGCCACAGTGCACCCCTGTATCAACAAGGCTGTACGAGAGTTTTATCCCTATACGGTTATCGGCTTTAGCAAGCGGTTCCCAGCTGACCGACCGCGCGGCTCCTCTTAAGGCTACGGAGACTGATCAGCAGGATAACTGCACACGTCACTACGCCTTCAACCTCTCGCAGAAGGAAGAAGTTGGAAAGGCTATCTGAACCAAAGCTTCGTGAGTTTGAGAGGGCGAGAGTCAGACAGACAACAGCCCAATGAAAACTGTCTTAAGCCGAAGTTTCATTTGGTTCTTTCACACAGGGTCGATCGCTGATTCATACTCACCGAGTCGTGTGTCCTTACGGCACGGCACACCCTCCTCCGCGTTTCTCGGGGGGAAAAAACGAAAGAAAAACGGTGTTGCGAAAATGATGAAATTGTGGTACCAGGTCTCACCACAGGTGTACGGAAACACAGAATAATGTGGTTGAAAATACTATCGCGGTATTCCTGAAAAGTACACTTTTATTTCTTTAACGTCCTAATTCCGCACAACAGAATTCTGAAAGTAATACCTGCGTGTAATGAGATTCCGGTGGCGGGCGTCCGTGTGCGGCTGTAAACAATGGTGAACCGTGCCCCCCACACAACCCTCCAACCCCGGACTTTTCTTGAGGAAATTAAAAAGTAAACATTACGAGGAAGATTCTTGGGTGGAAAATTACGTGTGTTGTTGATACGAGTTCTGGCGGTGGCGAGTTTTCAGACCACCTGCCGCTGAAAAACTAGTTCCAGAGAAAACGGGAATGTTGACGTCACTGTCAGTCATCCGAAAATATCAGGAGACAGACGCTACGTCTGTCCTCTCCTGCTTCCTTCCATAAACAGAAAACCACATCCATATATTCGTATATAAATCTTCGACCCCGTAACCTTCATAACCCCAGGACACATGCCCGTGACGAACATTTACCTGGGATTTACTGAGGTCACCACACCACAGCACGATACCTACAGACACACCACACCACAGCACGATATCTATAGACACACCACACCACAGCACGATACCTACAGACACACTACACCACAGCACGATATCTACAGACACACTACACCACAGCACGATATCTATAGACACACCACACCATAGCACGATACCTACAGACACACCACACCACAGCACGATATCTATAGACACACCACACCATAGCACGATACCTACAGACACACCACACCACAGCACGATATCTATAGACACACCACACCACAGCACGATATCTACAGACACACCACACCACAGCACGATATCTATAGACACACCACACCATAGCACGATACCTACAGACACACCACACCACAGCACATCTACAGACACACCACACCACAGCACGATACCTACAGACACACCACACCACAGCACGATACCTACAGACACACCACACCACAGCACGATATCTACAGACACACCACACCACAGCACGATATCTACAGACACACCACACCACAGCACGATATCTACAGACACACTACACCACAACACGATATCTACAGACACACCACACCACAGCACGATATCTACAGACACCAATGACGGGTCCTAAAGAGACATCACCAACTCCAGGATGCATCGCTCACACCTTAGTCTCCTGTGACGACCTGTGGTTCACATACCAACAAACGGCAACACAAGAACACATCAGATGGACGCTACAAATACCAACACAAAACGTTACATGCACTGCACACTCATCAGTAAGGTACAAAAAAAAAAGGGGTCTGGGGTCTGAGCTGGAGAGGCATGCGAATCGAGAATAATATCATCCTTCTGGAGCTGGGATGTCAGGACTTGACAGAAGAAATTAACAGAATGACAGGTGTAAATACAACGAGTCACTCAGTCCGTCCGCCCACTCCAACTTCCATGTGTCAAGACTGAAAGATCGACCTACCTTAGTGCTTATACCTCAACCCCGAGTGGGAACTCTATACCTTCCTTCTCATACCCATGTAATCTCACAACATTAAGCCCGCCTGCCCACCTTACTGACCAGTTACCACCCACCGCATTCAAAGCCGCACTTACGTTACCTAAACCAATTTTGGAAGTTCCTTCTACCCTTATGATGAACTTCAACTATACTAAACATCTGCATCATCCACACACAAGGGGGGTGACCTGCTGCCAGTGAGCTGTATCAAGGCATATCAAGCAATCAACGTACAACAGGAAAATATCTGTGGGGCTTGGCTGTGGATAGGGAGCTATGGTTTGGTGCATTATACACGACAGTTAGAGAGTGCAAAGTAACAGGCGATTGCAATCTCACTGATGCGGGAAACGGCAATAATATATATACATATATATATATATATATATATATATATATATATATATATATATATATATATATATATATATATATATATATATACAAGTCGTGGCGACTTGTGGTGACTTTCGTACGTGTCTTCCCCATCAGCTACTGGCCAAACTTTGTGCAATGTGATTCTACTCGTTGATCATCAATTTTGTTTACAACAGTCGGAAAGAAGGATCGTCCTAATGGCCGACCATGGAGCTTGAAGGGTACTGGATATTCATGATCGGAAACTGCCGTTTTACAAGCTTTGGATTATCCTGAACACCTCATTCTGATGCCGACTTAGTGCTTTTGCAAGTGCACAGGACTGAGTACTCGCTTCCAACCCCGCCAGATATCGAGTTACACACCACGGGATATCGCACCATGGCCTCTCGACTCGCATTACCAAGACTCGCACACTAAACTTTGGAGATGTCCCACTGGCTGTGTATGATCCTCGGGTCGAGGGATGGTTTCAGGCAGGCACTAGTCTCCAGCGAGGGAGAAGGAACCGGTCCATCTATCTATTTCTGGAAGCAAGCTGCTCCTGGACTGGTCACATGTCCCGCTCTGCCCAGCAACGTCTAGCCCAACTGGTGACCTTTTCTTCATAGAATGTGTGCAGCAGAGAACCAATGAGAGGGGTGCGTGCTGTATTCTAGGAGCACCTCCCTTTAAGCCAGAGGTGCTGGGTGGAGAGCGCGCTGGAGGACGGGTTCGGCAAATGAGGAAGAAGACCGATTTCGACGATGAAGGCCTGCACTGTGGCTGAGAGATTGACTTGAGGAGGCAGAAGTGATATTGTGACAGTGATTGTGTCAGCGTCGCGTCGCCTCGCCGCAGTGTATCGAGACAGACTTCCCCAGAACTTTTAAAGGGGAAGTAAATGTTTATAGTTGTGTTAATGGAGTGATAGTTTTCATGCATGGTGTTTTTGACAAGAAAATAGTGAAGTTGGAGAAAAATGTAGCTTAGACATTGAAGCTTATTGACACAGTGGTGAAATTGATGAGAACTGCTATTGACGTTTGTGTGAATAAATTGTACATCTCCTTTTCCATAGCCAGAGGTTGAACCATTATGTGACATTCATTTTTTTTTTCATTCATTTCAAGCTAAAAGTTTGTTTCTAAATTGTTCTTACATTTTTCATATGTATATATATGTATGTGTGTGTGTGTGTGTGTATGTGCATATGTGTGTGTGTGTGTGTGTGTGTGTGTGTATGTATATATATATGTATATTATCCCTGGGGATAGGGGTGAAAGAATACTTCCCACGTATTCCTCGCGTGTCGTAGAAAGCGACTAGAGGGGACGGGAGCGGGGGGCCGGAAATCCTCCCCTCCTTGTATTAACTTTCTAAAATGGGAAACAGAAGAAGGAGTCACGCGGGGAGTGATCATCCTCCTCGAAGGCTCAGAGTGGGGTGCCTAAATGTGTGTGGATGTAACCAAGATGTGAAAAAAGGAGAGATAGGTAGTATGTTTGAGGAAAGGAACCTGGATGTTTTGGCTCTGAGTGAAACGAAGCTCAAGGGTAAAGGGGAAGAGTGGTTTGGAAATGTCTGGGGAGTGAAGTCAGGGGTTAGTGAGAGGACAAGAGCAAGGGAAGGAGTAGCAATACTCCTGAAACAGGAGTTGTGGGAGTATGTGATAGAATGTAAGAAAGTAAATTCTCGATTAATATGGGTAAAATTGAAAGTTGATGGAGAGAGGTGGGTGATTATTGGTGCATATGCACCTGGGCATGAGAAGAAAGATCATGAGAGGCAAGTGTTTTGGGAGCAGCTAAATGAGTGTGTTAGCGGTTTTGATGCACGAGACCGGGTTATAGTGATGGGTGATTTGAATGCAAAGGTGAGTAATGTGGCAGTTGAGGGAATAATTGGTATGCATGGGGTGTTCAGTGTTGTAAATGGAAATGGTGAAGAGCTTGTAGATTTATGTGCTGAAAAAGGACTGATGATTGGGAATACCTGGTTTAAAAAGCGAGATATACATAAGTATACTTATGTAAGTAGGAGAGATGGCCAGAGAGCGTTATTGGATTACGTGTTAATTGACAGGCGTGCGAAAGAGAGACTTTTGGATGTTAATGTGCTGAGAGGTGCAACTGGAGGGATGTCTGATCATTATCTTGTGGAGGCTAAGGTGAAGATTAGTATGGGTTTTCAGAAAAGAGGAGTGAATGTTGGGGTGAAGAAGGTGGTGAGAGTAAGTGAGCTTGGGAAGGAGACCTGTGTGGGGAAGTACCAGGAGAGACTGTGTACAGAATGGAAAAAGGTGAGAACAATGGAAGTAAGGGGAGTCGGGGAGGAATGGGATGTATTTAGGGAATCAGTGATGGATTGCGCAAAAGATGCTTGTGGCATGAGAAGAGTGGGAGGTGGGCTGTTTAGAAAGGGTAGTGAGTGGTGGGATGAAGAAGTAAGAGTATTAGTGAAAGAGAAGAGAGAGGCATTTGGACGATTTTTGCAGGGAAAAAATGCAATTGAGTGGGAGAAGTATAAAAGAAAGAGACAGGAGGTCAAGAGAAAGGTGCAAGAGGTGAAAAAAAGGGCAAATGAGAGTTGGGGTGAGAGACTATCAGTAAATTTTAGGGAGAATAAAAAGATGTTCTGGAAGGAGGTAAATAGGGTGCGTAAGACAAGGGAGCAAATGGGAACTTCAGTGAAGGGCGTAAATGGGGAGGTGATAACAAGTAGCGGTGATGTGAGAAGGAGATGGAATGAGTATTTTGAAGGTTTGTTGAATGTGTCTGATGACAGAGTGGCAGATATAGGGTGTTTTGGTCGAGGTGGTGTGCAAAGTGAGAGGGTTAGGGAAAATGATTTGATAAACAGAGAAGAGGTAGTAAAAGCTTTGCGGAAGATGAAAGCCGGCAAGGCAGCAGGTTTGGATGGTATTGCAGTGGAATTTATTAAGAAAGGGGGTGACTGTATTGTTGACTGGTTGGTAAGGTTATTTAATGTATGTATGACTCATGGTGAGGTGCCTGAGGATTGGCGGAATGCGTGCATAGTGCCATTGTACAAAGGCAAAGGGGATAAGAGTGAGTGCTCAAATTACAGAGGTATAAGTTTGTTGAGTATTCCTGGTAAATTATATGGGAGGGTATTGATTGAGAGGGTGAAGGCATGTACAGAGCATCAGATTGGGGAAGAGCAGTGCGGTTTCAGAAGTGGTAGAGGATGTGTGGATCAGGTGTTTGCTTTGAAGAATGTATGTGAGAAATACTTAGAAAAGCAAATGGATTTGTATGTAGCATTTATGGATCTGGAGAAGGCATATGATAGAGTTGATAGAGATGCTCTGTGGAAGGTATTAAGAATATATGGTGTGGGAGGCAAGTTGTTAGAAGCAGTGAAAAGTTTTTATCGAGGATGTAAGGCATGTGTACGTGTAGGAAGAGAGGAAAGTGATTGGTTCTCAGTGAATGTAGGTTTGCGGCAGGGGTGTGTGATGTCTCCATGGTTGTTTAATTTGTTTATGGATGGGGTTGTAAAGGAGGTAAATGCAAGAGTCCTGGAAAGAGGGGCAAGTATGAAGTCTGTTGGGGATGAGAGAGCTTGGGAAGTGAGTCAATTGTTGTTCGCTGATGATACAGCGCTGGTGGCTGATTCATGTGAGAAACTGCAGAAGCTGGTGACTGAGTTTGGTAAAGTGTGTGGAAGAAGAAAGTTGAGAGTAAATGTGAATAAGAGCAAGGTTATTAGGTACAGTAGGGGTGAGGGTCAAGTCAATTGGGAGGTGAGTTTGAATGGAGAAAAACTGGAGGAAGTGAAGTGTTTTAGATATCTGGGAGTGGATCTGTCAGCGGATGGAACCATGGAAGCGGAAGTGGATCATAGGGTGGGGGAGGGGGCGAAAATTTTGGGAGCCTTGAAAAATGTGTGGAAGTCGAGAACATTATCTCGGAAATCAAAAATGGGTATGTTTGAGGGAATAGTGGTTCCAACAATGCTGTATGGTTGCGAGGCGTGGGCTATGGATAGAGATGTGCGCAGGAGGATGGATGTGCTGGAAATGAGATGTTTGAGGACAATGTGTGGTGTGAGGTGGTTTGATCGAGTAAGTAACGTAAGGGTAAGAGAGATGTGTGGAAATAAAAAGAGCGTGGTCGAGAGAGCAGAAGAGGGTGTTTTGAAATGGTTTGGGCACATGGAGAGAATGAGTGAGGAGAGATTGACCAAGAGGATATATGTGTCGGAGGTGGAGGGAACGAGGAGAAGAGGGAGACCAAATTGGAGGTGGAAAGATGGAGTGAAAAAGATTTTGTGTGATCGGGGCCTGAACATGCAGGAGGGTGAAAGGAGGGCAAGAAATAGAGTGAATTGGAGTCATGTGGTATACAGGGGTTGACGTGCTGTCAGTGGATTGAAGCAAGGCATGTGAAGCGTCTGGGGTAAACCATGGAAAGCTGTGTAGGTATGTATATTTGCGTGTCTGGACGTGTGTATGTACATGTGTATGGGGGGGGGGGGGTTGGGCCATTTCTTTCGTCTGTTTCCTTGCGCTACCTCGCAAACGCGGGAGACAGCGACAAAGTATAAAAAAAAAAAAAAAAAAAAAAAAAAAAAAAATATATATATATATATATATATATATATATATATATATATATATATATATATATATATGACTGGTAGCGAAGGTCTGGGTAATGCAAGCAACATTTCTGGGATGTCAGGTGTAACCCGCCGTGATCATTTTACACGAAAATTTCAAGCAGAATTCCCACAGTGAGCACGGCCGCCTGGTTGCCATAAGCTGGGGGAGGGATGATGGCCAGGTGAATCCACCACACTATAAAACTTTAATGCTACAGTGAACGAGCTGTGAGGACCTTTCGGGGCGCGCTAGTGCAGGCAGGGTGAGGCGAGCCCCGGCGCATTTCACTTTTGTCGGCAAGCGTTCATATGCCGGCGGGTGATGGTCATACCTTCACACATATATTGCTACTTATAGAAGCGTCCCTTAATATAAAATGGATTCAGTGAGAGCCACAAGGAAAAACCATGTGGATATATAACTATAAACATACGGTAGAGTATCTTCCCAATATACAGGTTATATCACGAGTCCGCTCCTTATATCACCATGACTTCCTTTGTTTCATGCAAGTAATAAGTGAAGTGCTGTGGAGGCATCTGATGAAGGAAACAGCAGAGGCCTCACAAAGCAGCGTGTCAGTGTAAGAGAGAGAGGGATGTGACGCGGAGAGGAACCGCACGGTGGAACGATGAGGAATTTAATCCACTTTCTAAAAGCGACCTGGAAAGAGAAACGAGACGTCCGTGGCAAGGGAAAAGATGATGGTGTAGACACTGTTAACGAGAGCGCACGTTAGGCTCCTTGAAGAGGAGAATGCTAAGCCAGCATCAAGCAGCCGTAGGTCAACCAAGCGACCAATCATGTACTGCACCGAGCGACATACTGGAGTCCTTCCTTGTAGAATTGCGAGTTCTCCTCTACATTCACCAGAAGAGAGTCCTCCTCTACAGCCACCAGACGTCACCTCCCCAACAGCCACCAGGGGGTGAGACCCAGTCCACATCCAGCAGGTAGCCATCCCCTAGCAAGTTAAATCCTCCCCTAAACGTACCCCGGCTTTCCTTACAGATATCTGACAGGTTGCCCTGTCCGTGTGTTACTATTTTTCTTACTATGTAACTTATACCGTAATTCAATCACCGAGGCCCAGTCCCTGGACCTTTTGTGCCTGTGCATCCTCTTTCCCGCCCAGGACGGACAGGAGGGAACAGTGAGCTAGCCACTCTTGCGGCGAATATCAATCAGTCCTCAAGGAACGTGCGGCCGGTCTTCAGCGGGTCAAGTCAAGCATGTAATAACACGGTCGTCACGGGCCTGGACGGGGCAGATGCCCACGTAGAGACGTGGTGTGGTGTGGGAGGAAGAGCAGCGAAGACAAAACACAAAGGCCGTTACCTTCCAGTCGTATCAGCAATTATGTATCATTACCATCATTCGCTCCCGATCATCTGAAATCGTTAGCGGAGTGAAAGCCAGCCAGCGGGTGCCCTCTTATTGCTCGTCACTTGTTCGACTGGTTCCTGAGTCTGTAATTGGGGTAACCAGTTCCCCCACTTACTTCCTGTATTAATCACCTCGTCTTACAATTGGCCCCTCATTCTCACATGAAATGTTAGCAGTACAACCACTCGTGCGATGGTAAAACCCACGGTAAGTCCTCTCTCTCTCTCTCTCTCTCTCTCTCTCTCTCTCTCTCTCTACCTTATCTTACAGGGCCCGACTGACAAAGCCCCAGGCAGTATGACCAGTCACCATGCATGCTTCCCAGAACTCTGCAGGTCTGAGTTCCACACTAATACTTCACCACCTTACACAGTAAGTCACATGGGATGAATCATACCCAAGAGTGCTCACACAGCACTAGGCGGAGGTAATCTTATAATGGAAACGAAAACTTTTCAAAGGAAAAAAACGTATATATATATATATATATATATATATATATATATATATATATATATATATATATATATATATATATATATATATATATATATATATATATATATATATATATATATATATATATGTATATATATATACACACACTTAAACATTTAATGTCACAGTACAGTACTCCATACGAAAAAATACAAGGAACAAAATCATAATCATATATACTCACATTTCAAGTTGCTGATGACGCACTCCGGCTTTTAAAACTATTTGTTAAAGTTTGTTTAGTTTATCAATTTAAACATTGAAAAAAAAGTATGATGTAATCTAATATAAAAACTTCCTGAGACGAAAAAAAAAAAAAATACAGTACCACCCCCATTATCACAGAGTTTTTTTTTCCAGTTCCTGCAAAGCAGCACAGTGTACGAACCCTCGCCAGCTGGCTCCGGGTGCAGCAACTCCCTGACACAAAAGACACCGATTTTGGTCCATGTTTACACGGACGGAAAGTTTGTTGATATGGTTCTACTGTGTGCTCAATCCGCTCGTCGACCGACGGCGAGACTCACCTGCCGGACATAACAAAGCTAGAACGAACGGGTCCTCTGAAAACACACACACAAAAATAAGGCAGTAGCTGATACGACTTGAGTTACGGGAAAATAACAGCAAGAAAAAAATAAAGGCAGTAGCTGGTACCACTTGAGTTACGGGAAAATAACAGCAAGAAAAAAATAAAGGCAGTAGCTGATACCACTTGAGTTACGGGAAAATAACAGCAAGAAAAAAGATTCAAAATCCCAATAGAGCAAATCAAACGACAGTGCTAAACAGTGAAGACATCAGGAGAGAAGGAAACTTGAAAGAAGAAGAAGAAGAAAAAATTGCAAGCGGGTCGTATAAGGGAATTGAATAGAGGTTAAAAATCTTCACGACAGACACTTGCCAGTGATGTGAGACCTGGAGCGGGAGCGACGACTTGTAAGTATGAGGACAAACACCGCTGGCAGGATGGGTTTGGTCCTGATGGCTGTGAAGTTTAACAGTTCATGGCAGCCAGATGGATGCGATAGGTCCCTGGATGTTGTTTGTGTGCGTGTGTGTGTGAGAGAGAGAGAGAGAGAGAGAGAGAGAGAGAGAGAGAGAGAGAGAGAGAGAGAGAGAGAGAGAGAGAGAGAGAGAGAGAGAGAGAGAGAGAGAGACATCAAGTGCAACACATAACTGTCTCCTGTGCCGCCAAGGCCTAGATGTAGCTCAGTCCTCGTCGACTGAACAACTGCGCAAGAAAAAAAAACCAACGTAACTGTGACATTTCCTTAAGGTCACGAAGCGAATCATTAAAACACAGACACGTGCGACAGATATGATCGTCTTCAGGAAGCATACAACAAGACGCTTCACCAGCCTTATTAAAGTCATGTGAGGAGCGCACCCTGGCGGGCAGGATTACCATCATTAGGCGGAAATGTGTTATTAGTGGTGGATCCACGAGGAGGGAGGCGGCAGGAGAGGGAAACACACACACACACACACACACACACACACACACACACACACACACACACACACGGAGCTTGAGGCATCTCAAGACACACATCATGGGTCCGTGTGACAGACTGAAACAATACTGGGAGAAGGGATGTGGGAGTACCTTCCTACACAAGTGCCTATCATGATGATAATTTGCCATGAGAAAGAGTGTCATTCTACGAGTCCCCTGCCACGAGAAATAGACATAATGGCAGGGCAGGGCTCTGGCGCTCAACGCTCACAGCTCACCGCAGGTCTCGCTGGGAGAGAGAGAGAGAGAGAGAGAGAGAGAGAGAGAGAGAGAGAGAGAGAGAGAGAGAGAGAGAGAGAGAGAGAGAGAGAGACCCACCCCTCGGGTTATCGGGAAACATGCCACTTCAACGGGCGCTCTGCCGTGAGTCTTAACTGTTGTGCGACCCTTCACATGACCTCCTCCTCTCCTCCCAACACAAATCGAGTCTGCCATCGCGTAAAACATTGCCGATTTTCGTGAATGGACCATGTGAAATAGAACAAAAATAACGAATAGTTATGCGACTAACAGTCATTCTGAGGAGACTCGACTGATATCAGACACTTGGAAATTATATTCCGTGAAAATGTCAGCCCAGATCATGGGTATGTACCATGGTGGTCATGGTAAGCGGCAGGGGAGCCAAGCACCAGCATAATAAGCAGAGTTTCTGTTCATGAGTGAATATCAACCGGGAGTTACTTCCTATCATCTCACAGTCATGGTCACTTTACTCACTATGATCTTTCTTCCTGGCTGTATGATCATTCTTCCTGGCTGTATGATCATTCTTCCTGGCTGTATGACCATTCTTCCTAGCTGTATGATCATTCTTCCTAGCTGTATGACCATTCTTCCTGGCTGTATGATCATTCTTCCTGGCTGTACGATCATTCTTCCTGGCTGTATGATCATTCTTCCTAGCTGTATGATCATTCTTCCTGGCTGTATGACCATTCTTCCTGGCTGTATGATCATTCTTCCTGGCTGTATGATCATTCTTCCTGGCTGTACGATCATTCTTCCTGGCTGTATGATCATTCTTCCTAGCTGTATGATCATTCTTCCTAGCTGTATGACCATTCTTCCTGGCTGTATGACCATTCTTCCTGGCTGTATGATCATTCTTCCTGGCTGTATGATCAATCTTCCTGGTTGTATGATCAATCTTCCTGGCTGTATGATCATTCTTCCTGGCTGTATGACCATTCTTCCTGGCTGTATGATCATTCTTCCTAGCTGTATGATCATTCTTCCTAGCTGTATGACCATTCTTCCTGGCTGTATGATCATTCTTCCTAGCTGTATGATCATTCTTCCTAGCTGTATGACCATTCTTCCTGGCTGTATGATCAATCTTCCTGGTTGTATGATCATTCTTCCTGGCTGTATGATCAATCTTCCTGGTTGTATGATCATTCTTCCTGGCTGTATGATCATTCTTCCTGGCTGTATGATCATTCTTCCTAGATGTATCGTTCAGGATTTGAGAGTGTACACCTTAGTGCATACAAACACTTCATCTTACGTTCACAACATGAAGACGCTCAACCGAGAATTATGAGATCATGTCAAAGTGTGTTTCAACATCATATGTTCATCTCAATATACTTACGTCGTCTTAATGTTCAAGTTACTGCTCATGGTATTCACATACCTCGTTATAATCCACCATTTGTGTGAACAAGAGGGAAACATGATTAAATCTAGATCAGAAAACGAAACGTCCTACTATAATATTGTTCATAAAATAACAACAGTGTCCATACTCTCCTAATTCTTCGACGAACGTAATAATCTAATCACGAGAGCATTCTCCCAGTACGGCAGAGAAGCACTCTGTCTCTACCACGTCTTGGTCAAGCTAAAATATGATACACAGCTCGGTAAATAATCTCCGACAACTGAGAATGGACGCCGAGAACAGCAAGTTTCAATGTATTTCAAGTATACCTTCAAAAAAATAATATCGAACTGAGGTATTATGAAAAGTCATAGCGAAAAAGAGAAAAAGCTCCAGGACCACAAATGATTCCTAATGAGATCTCATATATATATATATATATATATAACATATATATATATATATATATATTTTTTTTTTTTTTTGCAATACCTGTACAGTATGTCCACCCGGCGAAAAATCTCTTACAAAGATTCTGCCGATGATACAATGGGGAAAATGTCAATACGACAGCACTAATTATGCAAGTAGCTCTAATTATGGGCAAGGGGACTGGGTGCGACACACACACACACACACACACACACACACACACACACACACACACACACACACAGCAAGGAAGCGAGATGGGACACACTTCATTAGCAAGAGAGTACTGGAGATGCGGCAACGAAGAGGAAGGGAACTCTGCAACAATGAGAAATTCACAAAACCTGTCTGAAAGAAATCAAGGTTCACATTAAGGCCCTTAGAACTCCAACCATTACTTACGTGCATGAGGACGTATTCTCCCCTGCTCCCTTTCAAATTGTTCGCCATTTCCCGCGTGAGTAAGGAAGCGCCGGGAACAGAGTAGGGGGAAAAAAACGGGGCCTCATTTGCTCACATCCACTCTAGTGCTCACGTATAATGCAATGAAACCAGAGCCTCCCTATTCACAGTCATGCCCCACAGGCTTTACCGTGGTTTGCTCTGACCGCTTCATGTGCCTTGGTTCAGCACCAGACACACTACACCACACTGTCTTACCCACCCATCTGTCCATTCCGTCTTATGTCTTCGCACACTGCCTGCGGACAAGGGAGGGAGGGACCTTAATATCTTTCACTAAACAAACTTCGCTACATTGTTCAGAATATCATGGGAGCTGATTTTATAATCTGGTGATATTCTTTTAACTGCCTAAGATATTAGTGACGATGAGAATGGATTTAAAAGAATTTTGCCGTTACAAAATCATTATGGCATTCCCCGGATGTGTCGCTACTTTAAGAGGTAAGTAAAGTGACCCATGGAGCCACCCCTTGGCGACCCCCGGGGCGCCCCGGTCAGTTTATGGCATGGGCTGGGTCACTACCAGGGTTACACCGCCCGGGGCCATTACCGCCTGCTTACATCCACATTAACACCCACCTCTGAAGTCATTACTCCCACGGCCGCTGACTGACCAGTGACACTAGTAACAGGACCCACTCACCCAAGACCCAGGGACTGATGACAAGGGGGGGCCGCCCATTAATCAGCGCCCAGGGACTGACGACAGGAGAATCCACTCACGAGAACCCAGGGACGAATAGGAAAAGATACGAAAGCGACCCCGTAAAACGGTGTCTAGGAACCGATGTAAGGGAGGAAGGGCCTGCTGACCAGTGCCTACGAACTGATACTAGGGGGACTGCTGCCTAGTAGCACATACTAGGGGGATCCGCTGATCAATACTTGGAAACTAATACTTGGAGGACCCGATGACCGGTGCCCAAGAACTGCTGGTAAAGAAACCCTGCGTCTGTACAGCGGTGTTCTGTAGGGCGCCAGTGTAGGCAACGAGGACGCGAGAAGGACTGGAATGCTTGTGGATGGCCTAGTGGGACAGGAGCTAAAGCTGAACAGGTGGAAGAGGTCAGTGCGACAGAGAGATCAACCAGCACCGAATGTGGGAGAAAGAAAGAATACGTAGGAGTACAATGACTGAGAGGACGAAGGAACGCAGAATGATGAAGGAAGGAGTGGGAGAGGTGGTGAGAAGGAGAGAGGATCCGGAGAGGCGAAATAAGGACGACCAATTCTCTAAAGTCGGGAGCCAGAAGGGAGACCTCTGTCAGTCGAGCGAGGGACACTTGTTAACAGAGTTGGGGCAGGAACCCTGATGGTCGCTCAAAGGGTCATACAGAGACAGGCGACGGACGGCAGCAGGACGTACCTGTGACGAGAGAGAGAGAGAGAGAGAGAGAGAGAGAGAGAGAGAGAGAGAGAGAGAGAGAGAGAGAGAGAGAGAGAGAGAGAGAGAGAGAGAGAGAGAGAGAGAGAGAGAGAGAGAGAGAGAGACTAATCATTTAACAAAGTGTGTTTGAGAGCAGGAGGCCTCCCAGCGTCCTGCTGCCTGAGGACTGCCACTTGTGCCTGGCGGGTAGTGTTACTCCACCAACTTGTCCCTGGCCCCGGGGGGTACACCTAACACCTCACACCCACCACAGGCGGAGGGACGAGGAGGAGGAGGAGGGGGTGGGAGGAAGGGATACAGGAGGAAAAACACGAGAGAAAGGTGATAAGAGAGGAGAGGGGACACTAGAGGAAGGGGAATACAGGAGGAAGGAGAGGTGGGAATTGTTACCAGGGAGAGGAGGGCGGGGGAGTGGAATGGACACTGGGGAAAGACACAGGAAGACGCATGATGCCACACCCGAACACCACTAACCCGAACACCACCATCCGGTACCTCTTGTTTACCGATGGAGTCTTAGCTACGTCGCTTCCTTGTATATCAACCGACTGTTCCACATTTTCTACCTCATCCTTGTATTTCCCCTGACGATGTGATCATTACACGGAAATGCACTTGGGAACTTATCGGGTTTCATTTTCCTCGTGGTTCTATGCATATACTGGATCACACGCACCACTGGCACCTCTTGCAATATATACATATACATACATAGATATACAGTAACAGATTGTACGTTGCTGTTACACAAAGTACACCAAGACAAGACGACACTGAAACAGAGCAGCACAAGTAAAATAATTAACGGCAGACAGGAGGATGACAACACGCCCTGAACTTATCATATGTCACTAGCGACGGTACACCTGTAATATTTTGTACCATTAAAGCTTCCTAGCCTGGAATCTGGCCTCGATGTGAATTTGCTAATTCCGTCTGACAAGCTAATATCATCCAGCACTCTTCTGTTCTTATGTGGCGGTGAGCTTAAAAAAAAAAGGGGGAGGGGGGAAGCCATTACTGGAATACAACGCTAGAATGACGAAGTCCAATCAAAAAATCTAAGGATTACACTGAAGCTGAAAATGTGAGTATTAAAAGAACTTTTCTCGCGTGTTTCACCAGATTTCTCTTTCTCAAAAATGCTTTATCTGTCTCGGTATAAAGAGACAGAACGTGTCTGTATGTGAAAGGCATGTAGCAGGGGGTAGGTGGAGACGAGCACAGAGCGTAAAGTGGGTACACTATGTCCACACACAAGGGTGACAGTTGGGTCTAAAGACCCAGGGGTCTTCGTCCGCGGAGGGGGAAAAAAGGACACGCTACACACACACACACACACAAAGAGGATCATGACCACCCTTCGTTAGATTCGAAGCATTTTTACGAACGACCCGACGGTGAAAATTACCATCGGCCAGCACAAGAACAGCTACGACGGTAACCACGACCACCAAACGGCAGAGGGAACACCAGCCACAGTATGGCAGGGTCCACAGCAACGATAGTGTGGGGAATACACGACACCAAACATGACAAAATGTAATCCCAGCGGGATAACGTATTAAATGACCCACCCTGACTCTACCATCCTTAGCGGATGAGAGACTACTGGAATAAACTCACATCAGGAGACCCTAAAGTTCCGAATTCAAGGGGAGAATAAACCGTTAACATAAGTCAGCCGCTGCGCTGGACATGCAAATGCAATTTTCCTAAGAGGCGGGTCGTGTTAGGTTCCAAGTGTTGAACTGCACTGCACTGCACCCTCCTCCCCCTCCTCCTGCTTCATGTAGTGTATCATGACCATCCCACCTTCAAGCACTGAGCAACTGGGAAAAAAAGAATCTATTCAATTAATATCACTGGGCGGGCGGCGGGGGGCCGGGATACAAAGGGATAGACATTCCGATGGCCTCTGTCAAAATATCTATCTGCACAAATTGCTCATTATATTTTTACGCTGCCCCTGATAATGTTCACGGACGTACGGGTACATGCCTCGCCCTGCTCGTGGCTGGACTTTTCCCCCACGAAAAACTGTTTCTCTCACATTTTGCCGCAGTGCCTCTCCTTGCTGCCAGCGTTACTTCTTATTCTGGCACAACAGTAAAAAGATGGCGTTTGTGAAATACTGATAAATAAACGTCATAACGATAATAATAAAAAATATAATAATAATAATGATAATAATGATAATATTAATACTACTACTACTACTACTACTAATAATAATAATAATAATGATAACAATAATAATAATAATAATAATAATAATAATAATAATAATAATAATAATAATAATGATAATAATAACAATAGTATCAATAATAATAATGATAGTAACAGTAATTAACATTTCAAACTACTTCGACGTTTTTCGCGTAGCGAGGCAACGCCAGAAACAGGCGACAAGCGGTTACATTTACTCACATCCACTCTCAAGCTGTCATGTTTAATGCACCGAAACCAGTCCCTCCTACACAACAACCAAGGTTTACAGGCCTTTCCGTGGTTTCTCCCACCACTTCACGTGCCCTGGTGTAGCCCTCTGACAGCACGCTGCCCCCTGTATACCACAGACTCAAAAAAGTCTTTCACTCCATCTTCCCATCTTCAATTCGGTCTCCTCCTCCTCCTAGCTCTCTCCACTTCTGACATGAATAGCCTCTTAGTCATTCTCCCTTCACTCATCCTCTCCATACAGCATGTCCATAACACATTAGCTCAACCTGTTCAGATCTCCCATCATCGATCAGACTCAGCATGATGAAGACCTACACTCTTACATCATCATTCCTTACACTATCATCTCTCAGGAGAACGCTATTGAATTCCCCTGAGGTTTCTTAGCCTTCCTGTATGCCTCACGACTACACGGCTCTAATTCAAACCAAAACCCATCCTGGTCGTGCCCTATTTCTTGAGAATATCTACCAATGATCGTCGTCTCTCATACAACAAAAACCGCGGTTTTGCATGGCTTTACTCTCGAGGAGTCGTCTGATGAGCGTTACCTCCCTTTTTTTTTCACCCCTGCCTCTTCATCTGGAGTATTATCTTTTTCTCGTCCAATATAATCATCAGAGACTTACGTCTATCAGCCTCTTGCCTCATTATGCTACCTTACCTCGTTGCTATCCTTCTTTTTCATCAAATCCATTAATTTTGATTCGTTAACCTCTACGTTTCTCGAAATCTCTAACAACTTTTTTTGCCAACAATCCTAGATCCCCTATACACTCCACACTTTTTTTTTAATCCTTGCATCTACTCGACCCTACATATTTCTAACTGATGTCACTGACAGTGCAAGGCATTCTCTATACAGCTTCACCTGGATACCCTGTGTCCCTCTGGTTCAATGTCCCCCATGTGTCTTTTACGCTGCAACAGTCTTCATGCTCTAGTTCTCTTCGACGGCCCCAGAAACGGCTTCTGCTCCCCCTCCCCTGCCAATGTTATTGATAATCTCGGTGCTCTGTGTTCTGGCCCATTACCTAGTGCCGAACAGTCTCTTGGTCCCAGAGAAAACTTCTCGTCCTTTTTTGCATTCCACTTATTTTCATTTATATTTCTGCTGTATGACTACCATTTGTGTGCTACGAGGAAAGATTAGTACACACACACACACACACACACACACACGCACACACACACACACACACACACACACACACACACACACACACACACACCTGTCTAATCCAGATACCCATTTATTCACTAAGCCCTGGGAGAGGATAAACACTTGGGTTGAGCGTGGGCCGACTGCCGCGCCCAAGATTCGAACTCGTGTGTGTGTGTGTGTGTGTGTGTGTGTGTGTGTGTGTGTGTGTGTGTGTGTGGCTATCTCCCTTAAGGGAGCCCACAATCTCCCACCGTAACTCTCCCTTACCACCCACTTATTACCACCCTCACTCACCCGCGTCTCACGGTCGGTGGTTCCCCCGAGCCAACATTATACCGTAAACAAATATAATTAAGCAAATAAGGTAACCAGAGTGGCGTATATGATTATGTGGCGGCCAGAGCGGGGTGCTCACAGACGGCTGGCTGCTCGGGCCGTGCTGTACAATACCTTGCCTGACGTGCAAGCGCGCTAAGCCGCCCTTGCACTCCCCATACCTTGCCTCACCCGGCCCGGGCCTCTAAGGTGAGCACAGGCCAAGTGAATGGTGCCTTTTGCAAATACACCATAACCACGTACATACTAACCCCATCTCACAACCCCGATTCTCGTTCTATATCTCCCTCCTCTTGTCTCTCATGGTCTCTGTCCGATAAAATTTCAGCCTGGAACCTTAGGCTTTCCTTTTGCTTTTATTCGTAATTCCTAATGACTTGAGAACAATGTCTTAAAGGGAAGATTCGTGGGATGGTTCGTGACGTAAGTCCCACACCTACCTCACTTGATGCATGGGTCACACTTTTCTCTATATTTACCAGCAGACCTGATCCCCATGTAAACACAGTCTAGCCATATATATATATATATATATATATATATATATATATATATATATATATATATATATATATATATATTCATGAATGTACAACACCAGGATTGAACAGAGAGAGAGAGAGAGAGAGAGAGAGAGAGAGAGAGAGAGAGAGAGAGAGAGAGAGAGAGAGAGAGAGAGAGAGAGAGAGAGAGAGAGGAGTACAAAGCCAGTGGGATAGAGACATCCGGTGGCGTGGGGAGCGTTAGGAGTCTCGTCTCCCATGGCCTCCTCCAGCAGGAACCCCAGGGAACATCGTCAACGCCCTTCTTCTATTACATTTTGCTACGAGATCTCGACTACGCCTCTCCTTCTTCAGATTAACCCAACTACAGTACACCTTCCTAACTACGGAACCTCAACCACCTCCCATCTGCTGTACCAACAGCAAGGCTACGAGACTTGGGTAACTCTACCTCCCTTCTACAACCCATCCTCAGGACCCTGGCACTCCACCACCCCTGTAGCTGACGCTACGAGACCTAAGCGACGAAGCACCTACCATGTGGGACTCCTGCCGCACCCGCTCCTAGACCAGTGCCGCAGGACTCCTGTTCATGCTTGCCTAAATCATCTTCCCTCACGTAATCCAGCACTTCCTGCCACGCCTGTCTGTATCACATCGCACTTAATCCTGCACCAAACAGTAGCGCCTTGCTCCTGCTATGCTACACTACCAGCTAGACACGTAACAATCCAACACCCGCTGAATGTTATAAAAAACAAAACACAGGAAACCAAGCGTTCACCATACAACGAAACATAGGAATAACCCACCCAAAAAAAAAAACTGACATATCCCCCACTGTTCTCCCATGATATGGAAGACAACAAAAACATTCTTCAGCGGGGAAGGCCACTTTAAGGAAGTCGAGTTCACGACCCGTGGCGGCCGTTCACTCGACAATGACAAAGCGCAGGAGGCAGGCAGGCACTGCTCGGCCCATGTGTGGTGGAGGGAGGAGGAGGCCGAGTGAAAACAGGGGGGCGACGATGCGGCAACAACCAGCGATGAGCGGACCGGGACGGTCGGTGATACCCGTCAGGGCCTCCGTCAGGAGCAAGCCACATGCTGACTACCCCGTTCCTCTCCTCCAGATTTCTACCAGATTTTGGAGAACGCATCATCCCTCCAAAGAATCTGATTCATCCCACAAAAAGGACAAGTTTAAGAAAGACGCTGGATTGCACGGGTAGGTAAAACGATCCAAGAAGACACGCACGGGACGAACTGAAGGAAGTGAACACCAATATCATCAATCCTTTTCAAAGTTATACGTACATATTCACTTCTCGTAAGGGAGAAAGAAATAGAATAAAGTTGAAGTCTGGAGCATAACCGATCCGGTTCTGCGCTCCAGCCCAACCCGGCAACAGATCGTAACCGGTTAGATGAGGCCAGCGGTGCCGGGGGCCGGTGGCGCCCCCAGGGAGGTCACCTGCCCCGCCCACCCGTCCCCAATATAAATTACTTCCGGGGCTTAGACCTAGCGACCATAAATTCATCCTGGCACGGAGACACGCCGCAATGGAAGCTGTCAGCATTAGAAACGGAAAATGGAATCGGGAAATTATCCCCAACAAAGTATCCGGCGAATGATTCAGATTTCTGTAACCTTATGTAACCAAGTGAGGTATAGGTATTTTCTATAACAGTTAGAGAATATATATATATATATATATATATATATATATATATATATATATATATATATATATATATATATATATATATATATATATATATATATATATATATAATAAGTACACAAGCAGCAGAAAATAATGTGTCAAATACTTTCAGTGTCTTGCAATTAATATACGAAAGCACTTGACACAGTATTTTCTGTTCCCTTGTAGTTTTACTTATATGTATGCGTGTGTGTGTGTGTGTGTGTGTGTGTGTGTGTGTGTGTGTGTGTGTGTGTGGTGAGCACAGACTTACGTACATACTTTGTTACGAACATATCTATTCCTTTCGAAGCATAAAGCAACATAGTAACATAATCACACAAACCCAGGACACCTCATATGGTGTTCATGCAGCTTCGAGGCTGCTCTACAGTCAGAAGCAGGGAATTGATGGACTCCTTTGGAGCGAAAGGTTCCCCAGTGCAAAAATACTCTTCTCCGTCCACCGACCATGATCGTAGAAGGTAACTTTATACTGATGGTGTAGCCACCAGCAGGCAGAGTCCGGTAACGCTTGCAACCAAGGAACTTAAAGATATACGGAAATATGAAAAGAGAAATAAATCGATAACCCAAATCCTGGAAAAAGCTGTCATACGAGCCAGCTGATCTTGTTGACCCTAGTCCAGAACTTCCCGCCAAGACAGCAGTCAGAACCAATGGCGTGAGAACCTTATAACACAGGATCCGTCAACACCTTCGTGCACGATGAAGGAGCCGACGATACCGACACGAATCCGTCTTGATGTTCTTGCCTGACTACATGCTGGGCTATTATTAGGTAGTGGACTTTGCTTCTCCTTGTGGTGGGGAACAGACCAAATGCAACCTCTGTTTCGTAGAATTACTCTCTCGCTGTAACAATATGTACTTGACTGTTGTAAAACTGGTGAGTTCATCAGAGATAATTCCAACCGCGAACATGAAAAAGTACGTGTAAAACCTAAGTGTTATTATATGGAATACTGTGCTGGTGGCTTCTACAACTGAAGAGTCATTTGCTGTCTTCCTTTTCCTCCTTGTTTGGTTACTGTCAACACGGATACTACTGATGTTATATGATGTATGTAGACACGAATCATGGGGCCAGGATCCTTGTTGTTTGTGCCCTATAGGTCCAAATCTCTTTTCGAATTCGTATGAGAGTCGGTAAGGATCAAAATGTCCGATAACTCTGAAAAAAACACAAAAATTCTATTTGGGAAGACGAACCACCGATACACATATCCTCAGTGTAATCAACTGCTGGAGATCAGAATGCAATAAACAGACGCTAGAGATTTACAGGGTGACTATTGTGTTGGTGGGAGAGGGGAAGCGGCAACAGTGAACGCACACGACGAACACTTGGGACAGCCCAGAGTGGATGGGAACGATGGCTAACCGACTGTTTGTTGACTTGCTGGGCTTCAAAGCTGCAGGCTGTGACAGTTCAGCTCGACACAGCACGAGATATGAACACATTTTGCAAAACTGGTCATGGAAGGTGAACACACGGCAACTCCTAAACACTCTGTATCGTTCATTCTTAAATATTCGTAACCTCTCGAAGATTTTCTTGCACCTTCGACGAACTTGATGGGCGAAAAAAGCGTCCACTCCTACCCATCCTGTGGGTTGTGGCGCATAAGACGATACAGAGTATCCCAAAAGACGACACAGAATATCCCAGCACGGGGCTGGGTCTCAACGACTGAACCAAAAGTTACTCGATGAATAAACCAATCAAAAATGTGAAGAGTTCGTGAAATATTTACAAAAGTCGAGCAACAATGACCTGGTCATGCAAGAAAGTAATAGAACAAGTGAACAATACACGATAAAAAAAAAAAGTTGTATACTTCTCCAGTTCCTGAAGTAAGATATCATTGTGGATGCTTCCTTTTCGAGGAACTAGAAAAGGAATATAGTAAGGCTTCACTTTCCACCCTGACCTGGAGGCCTAGTATTCTAACAGGTTTAGACCCTGACCTGGGGGCCTAGTATTCTAACAGGTTTCCACCCTGACCTGGCAGGAGGCCTAGTATTCTAACAAGCCACTGTTGCCCCTCTCCATATACACAATGTCTGATATACATCATGCATATTAATGTCTGGCAATTACAATTTACAAAGATACTCTAATAATATTCTAAGATGTGACTGGAAAACTACTTCTGACAAAGGCTATCCACAAACTCTGACGAAGATCTTATCCATGATTCCATGGGTCATAACGTGTTGTGATGTGCGTGTACACGTGCGTGTGCAGAGTGCATGGCAACCTAGTATATATATATATATATATATATATATATATATATATATATATATATATATATATATATATATATATATATATATATACGTGATTAACAATAAGAACAGGAAAACATTATATATATATATATATATATATATATATATATATATATATATATATATATATATATATTTTATCATAAAGATCATTTATGAGCGAAAGGCTAAATGTTTAGGTATGAGGCAGACAGCCGTAATTGTTACCCAGCTGGCGAGCAAAAAGACTGCCCCACAGTTTTTCTGAAAAGTAATAACATAGTTTTTTCCTTTTTTTTATCCCGGCTGCTGACAGTGTGTGGGATCCATCCGTGATGAATTGCTGAAATTAAGTTAATTTGTGTGAAAGTGTAAGTTAAGAGAGAGAGAGGCCATTACCTGCCTCGTCCCAAGCTGTCATCAGTGTCCTTTATTACGACAGACGTGTGCATGTACCACGTGTCCACAATTTCTTGACTCTTACTGACAACGGTCCCTCTGAGAAATTATATATATATATATATATATATATATATATATATATATATATATATATATATATATATATATATATATATATATATATATATATATATATAAACACCGACAGCCCAGGGTGCCTAAGAGAAGAATGGGATGATCAACTAAGGTAGGGAACATTCACTCAATCCCAGGGTAAATATGGGACTGTGTAAACTAAATCATCTCCACTTTAAAGCGGACACATTAAGATAAACAAGGCCTGCAACACAGAACGCCAGGTATCCAATGACTCAGGCTCTCCAGCCCTGGCCTTTATCTAGGATGGGCTTCACGGAACGGCAGTACGGCTGCGGCTGCGGCCGCGCGCGGCGGGCGGAGGAACGCCAATCGTCCCGCCCACCTGTCTATGATATAAGTTACTTCCGCTGCCTAAACAAAACCGCCATCAATTCATCTCTGGCGGGTAGGAATTAACCACACCTGTGGCCGTCCTACGACCGAACACAAGAAAAAAAAAATTGTGGGGAGGTTAATTTGCCCGCGGAAGAGTCGCCAGCCATCAAGCCTTGTGATTGGTCACATGTTGCCCAGGTTAGACATAAAGAGGACTTGTGTGTCTGTGATTACCTATTTGCAAATTATGTGTGTGTGTGTGTGTGTGTGTGTGTGTGTGTGTGTGTGTGTGTGTGTGTGTGTGTGTGTGATTATCTATTTGTGTGATCATCTATTCGTCAGGGAGCCTCTTTCCACACCACACCACACCATAACAACAACTGATGGCAGTTCTCCCTAGGCCTCTCCTGATCTCTCTCCTATACACATCACAGAACAAAATCGTAGCCTTACCGGCACAGTCTTCGCTTTGAAATAGCGAACGGCATCGTCTGCTAAATGTGACGGGCTGTAGAGATGCTGTAGAAGAATCGAAGAGAATATCGAGCAGGTATATATTCTCTACTGTAATAAAAACACTACAATTGCAAAAAAAAATTGGGGCAAAGGCTGATATTCACTGAGGAGCTAAGCCCGCCTTGGTAAGTTCTGGGCAGTCTTGTGATATGGAATATTTGTGCTGGTGGCTTCTAAACCTTGTTCGCAATATTCCTTTTTCCTCCTTGTTTGTTCATTGTCAACAAGGATATATTGACAATACTTGACGTATGTAGACATGTGTAAGGGGACCAGATCCTTATTATTTGTCCTCCGTCATTTCATCTCCCTGTCCACAAGACACGTGAAGGATCAGAGGCGCCTGAGATGTTCACATGACAACAGTCCCATTTGATGTGACTGTCCACAAACACAGTTGTTAGGCATGACAAATCACTGAAAATTGGAGACCAATAAATGTACCATTATAGATTCCAGGGACAAATATTGTGTTTCTAGAAAGCAGCATTGACAGCATTGTATATGCTCTATATATCGGCTTTGGATAGTCCGATACGTGGGAACACTGCCTGGCCGATTTGTTTACATACTGTCCACGTGTGTGCTACTGGCTGTATGACGGTCCAGATCAATGCAAGACAGGACTGCGTTATGCAGTGCTACACTGACAACGACATGTTCAAACTTATCCTCTCAATCTTGTGTAGTTTCATAAGATTCTGTCGAAAAAAGTAACACAATGGCGAATAGTATGAAAAAAAACAAATATATATATATATATATATATATATATATATATATATATATATATATATATATATATATATATATATATATATATATATATATATATATATCCCCTGATGATGTGATTATTACACGAAGTGGACTTGGGAACTTTTCGTGTTTCATTTTCCCCGTGGACTCATAGGAATATATATATATATATATATATATATATATATATATATATATATATATATATATATATATATATATATATATATATATATATATATATATGACACTCAGTCGCTAGTGCTTCGTGAAACTTTCCATCAACACTTGAGGACAATACATAACTAGAGCATTACAATTACTTCACCGTATATTTACGTATATACACCCTGGGCACTACATACATCATAAGAGGAGGAACTGAATAGCCAGCATAATATCATCATCATCAGATTACATACTGGGTTGCTTGCTAGCTAAAGTATACATGAGAACGCCAAGGCACAATGGTTTCTAGCACTGCGATGTTGTGGCTCGGAGAGGAAGTGGAAAATATGACGGGCCACTGCTAATTTTTATACTGAAACACACACACACACACACACACACACACACACACACACACACACACACACACCACCCCTTTCGTTATAAATACATAAAGCAAAGCACCTGACTCCTGTGTACTGGCACTGCTAAATTTCAGCGTCACGCGAAATGACTCGGCAATACATCCCGAGCCACAGCCAGAGAGCAAGACAAAGTCTACACACATCCTAGCAGGATGGTGAGGTGGGTCAAAGGCTTTCAGTATGTCATATTACATAATGTGTTAGAATTATGCATTTTTCTAATTCTATTATGTTTGATCGCCGTTTCCCACGGTAGCACCCAGGAACAGAAGAAGAATGGCCGCATCCGTTCACTTTCATTCTCTAGCTGTCATGTGTAATGCACTGAGACCTCAGTTCCCTATCTACACACACACAATATATATATATATATATATATATATATATATATATATATATATATATATATATATATAGAAAAACATAAGCTTTCATCTCCTTTTAAGACTAAATATATATATTACAGGGTGTAAATAAAACAGACGGAGCGTGAAACACTAATGGCTTACAAAATATATAAACAAAAACAACCCCCGAGTACTTGGTCGGACCCGAGAGGCGGGTTCTTACTGCCGTTGAGAACGAAGAATAAGACAGTAGCTATAAAACAACCGATCTGGCCAGCCATAAAAACTTCCTCGCTCCCGGCAGAAGACAGATGAGGGAGGTGAGGGGGGCCCGGGTCGTCCTCGCTCGCCTGCACCCATCATTGAGGGAGGTGAGGGGTCGGGTCGTCCTCGCTCTCCTGCACCCATCACTGAGGGAGGTGAGGGGTCGGGTCGTCCTCGCTCGCCTGCACCCATCACTAGGGGAGGTGAGGGGTCTGGGTCGTCCTCGCTCTCCTGCACCCATCACTGGGGGAGGTGAGGGGTCGGGTCGCCCTCGCTCTCCTGCACCCATCACTGGGGGAGGTGAGGGGTCGGGTCGCCCTCGCTCTCCTGCACCCATCACTGGGGGAGGTGAGGGGTCGGGTCGCCCTCGCTCTCCTGCACCCATCACTGAGGGAGGTGAGGGGTCGGGTCGTCCTCGCTCTCCTGCACCCATCACTGAGGGAGGTGAGGGGTCGGGTCGTCCTCGCTCTCCTGCACCCATCACTGGGGGAGGTGAAGGGTCGGGTCGCCCTCGCTCTCCTGCACCCATCACTAGGGGAGGTGAGGGGTTGGGGTCGTCCTCGCTCTCCTGCACCCATCACTGAGGGAGATGAGGGGTCGGGGTCGTCCTCGCTCTCCTGCACGCGTCACTAGGGGAGATGAGGAGTGGTCTGCTGCGGGATGGAGTATATTTTTACTCGTGATGCCCCTACTCTTAACCTTGTATATATGAACTATATGTACATATATATGTGTGTGTGTGTGTGTGTGTGTGTGTGTGTGTGTGTGTGTGTGTGTGTGTGTGTGTGTGTCTTGTGTGCACCGATGCCGCTCGACTTCTGACACTCGCTTCCGATGCCGCTCGACTCCAGACACTCGCCTGGATTAAACATTCTCTGAGTCCACTGTTCCCTTTCTTCTGTCATTCTCAAAATGGCCATGATATACACGCATAACTGTCTGGCTATTACAGGTCACGTGATATACTTAACAGCCACTTACAAAGTTAGGAGAAGCCAACTTTGTCAAAGGCTTTCGACCCATCTTGACAAAAGTTACTACGGACTTGTATGAGCTTGAATATTCTTCATTACCCTTAGACAGAAGGGAATAATGGAAATGAATATCAAGTCCATCATCATACGATCGCGTAATTTTCATGCGCTGGCCAATCATCATCATCACTAGACAATTAATCAGTGCAATTCAACTACCTTCCGTACGTGATTCAACTGACGGTACCTTTCTTCATCTTAATTTTCCCTGTTCCAGCTGGTGACAGTGTAAGGGACCAAGGTGGCTTAAAATCCCATGAGAAACATATATTTCTGTCGCTCAACGCCGTCATAATCCCTCGGGAAATGACTGGAATTAAGTGATATAATGGGGAGATTACCAGCAATGGGCGACTACGTTAACGACCTCACCTGGAGCAGCGGCTTGGGCAGTTCTCTCGCGCGAAGATTATGGTGTCTGGTGTACATGTTCAACCCCCCCATGAATACGAGGCTATAACCCATGAGCACAATGGCTCGAGCCTTGCGTATGACGTTCTGGGTCCCTCACCAAACGTTTATGCCAAGCGGCATGGGGCATCCCCTCACGCCCATGGAGAGTGCCATCGCGCGATCAAGACTCTGTGATATCATGCGTTAACTCAGGCGCTCCAAGCATCGCCCTGCCTAGTAGACCAGCAGACACCTTGGAATCACTCGGCCCCTCACGCTAAAGCCGTCGTATCTACCTTGGCCATAACCTGGACGCTGTGAATCACATGCTAATGACACCTGACTCAGCTGACTGCCCAGTATCTAAAGAACTGGATGCTGTAAGACCCATGACTTTGGGGTTTTTGCCTGAGCTACGCCTCTTTACCGTGTTCCTGATGATGTTGTCTTGGGGGTCAAGATGATAAGCTCCTGGTGAAGGTGAATGTTCGGGTGAGCTGCACTGATGAGTCGGAACCCCTGCCCACACTGTAAGGGCACTAAGCTTTGGAAGAGATGTGTTCAAAGCGATGAGGACAAACCACAGAGATAAACTGCCATGCATTGTGAAGAGCTTATCTACTGGATCTAAACTGGGGCATCGAAAGGAAAAGCCTTTTTTGGTGCCTAGAGAAGCTGATGTTCCCCACTTTCTGTTGATATAATGTATCTTCAGTATACAAAGAACACTTCACTGGAAGCTGGTATAGTATGTCCGGGTAACATGTTATGTTCCTAGGGCGGGTGTTGTGTTTCTGGAGAGAGAGAATTTAGTCTCGTATGTTTGTTTCCAGCGTGAGTGCTGTTTCTGGAATTGGTCAGGTCGAGTTTATGCTGTAGACACTGTATTTATCAAAGCGAAAAGAGTTTTTTATAAAACTCTTATTTCAGAGAAAAAAAAAAAAAGTCGTTTCTTAGGTAATAATTGGGTCTTTGAAGAAGAAAAAAATCTCAAATAACGAGTATACGTGTAGAGGGTCATGGAGCAACTTTTCCATAGCAACTGTGTATGTGTGTGTGTGTGTGTGTGTGTGTGTGTGTGTGTGCGCGCGCGCGCAGACCCGAGAGACGAAACCACGAAGCCCATAAATAAACCCCAGCCCGAGACAAATAAATCAGGCAGCCGTTTAAGGCAGGCCGTCACGGCCTTCATCTGATTGGATCCATGCTACCTGAGGTGACTGACTGAGACTAACGCGTGATAACAGACAAACTGGTTCCGATGTGTGAGAGTGACTCTGTGTGTGTGTGTGTGTGTGTGTGTGTGTGTGTGTGTGTGTGTGTGTGTGTGTGTGTGTGTGTGTGGTGCAGCGCTCAGTGTCAGAGGAACAATACTACACCGTCCGTATATTGCTTCCTCACTGTCTGGTAATCATGGTAATGTCCTCTTATCTTCTCTTTCTTATCTTTTGCTTCACATCCCCCAAGTATACATTCTACAAATGTACATCCCTTCCTCTAACCCTTGTGGTATTATATATATGTTCTCCAGCCTCGCTCTGAACACTTTTCATGAGTTTTGTAACTTTATAAACACGTATATAGGTTTTGAAGGACGTGTTGCCTTGGTAATCCTAACACGTTCCTGTACAAACATCTCATCACTTTACGACTCCCTCGCACCTCCGTTATGCAGGGCAGTGGTTCTCTCCTCGTGTGGTGGTGGTGGTCCTGCGACATCCCACTGACATCTCCCTGGTACTCTTCATTCTCTACGCAGGTCACCTCCAACTCTCCTCTCTGCCTCACATCCTGCCCTCCAACTCTCTCTCTCTCTCTCTCTCTCTCTCTCTCTCTCTCTCTCTCTCTCTCTCTCTCTCTCTCTCTCCACCTCCACCAGCTTCGCAGCCCCGCGTTACATGCTCTACTCATCTCTCAAGATTACCTTTTAAAGGCACTTTCCTTTTTTTCCTCATCTTTTCCCGTCATCTCTCCCATGAATACCTTCCTCTCCTCCAGGCTATTCTCGCCCTATCTTCTCTAATTCATAATATTCACTCTCATATCATCCTTTTCTTTACAAATTCCTCATGATTCTGCTTGCTGGTTTCCCTCCACCCATCAAGAAGTGAAACCTGATCCACTCACGGCGCTCCTCATGTGTGGACCCATCCCCGCCCCCCTTCCGTTCTACCTCTCCAGCCTCTCGCCTCTCACCTGTGTGCCTCCTACTAACCACCCTTGTCTGATCGTCCATTCCTGCCTCTCCTTCCCTCCGTTCCACCTGTCTCTTCCTCTGGCACCCCTGTGCCTCCCCGTACATCCGACGGCCACCCGACGATGACCAGATATAGACAGCTCCCAGGCGAGCCACTGTCCGCCTGTTGTGAACAAGGAGCTGACGGTAGAAAATTAAAAGGCGAATGAATGCTTCAATCAGCAGACGGTGTCGGGGTTGTCGACTCGCTCGCCGCAAGAGGCCCCTTCCCACGGCTGTCTTTGGAAGGCGTCTCTATACCTTTCTTAGAGCAGCGTCAAAAATGTCAACGTACAGCGTCGCATCCGGGAGCCTCCAGCGGCCGCATCAGCCCCCCAACCTTTGATGGCGTCGTGCTTATCATGACGGCAAACACTCAGGCTGTGGCCACAGGGAGGAGCTGTAATGGCTACGAACGAACCTGGTCAACTCGAGAAATTGACTTGTCTCTCTCTCTCTCAAATAGGTAACCCAAATACAGCATACTTAAACCTGATGTAGAAAAAAGTTATTAACGAAGACCATGTGGCGTTAGGGCGGACGGTGTGCCATCGAGAGATAAATAATTACTGGTCCTGAGCCTTGGCACTCTCATAGTACCGGCACCACACCTGGCCAGTCACACACACACACACACACACACACACACACACACACACACACACACACACACACACACACACTGCTACTGCACTCCATGATAATTACCCGTCTGCCTGCCCGTCTGTTTGTTTATCTCTGAGTCAATTTTTCATCAGTTCTTTTCTCTCCCTATTTTTCCTCCCTTCTTCATAGCCCCTCTTGTGTAACCTCATCTTCCCCTCCTCGTGCGGCAACAAGTGCCCACATACCACACACCACCGCCGCCTCGCCAGTAAACACATGGCAGTAATCGGTATGTCACTGCAGTGTTCAATGAACAAAACTGCAAATCATATCATCAATATTCACAAGCAGACATTGTCAACGGTGAAAGTTTATGCAACAGTTGATTTCCTCAGTAACAGATGTGACGTGTACAGAATGACATGCATAAAGCAGTACCATATCCAAACACACCACCAGACAACATCAGACATACCACTGTGTCTGACGCCCGACCCACCCCCGAGCACACCTCACCATAGTAAGTACAGACCACAGCCCCGATCGCCTCTCCTCTTCAACTGCTACGAATTCCCTCCACCATGACTGAAACATGCGTGTGTCTGGAGCTCGATGCAACTCTAACAAAATTAACCAGGAAGGAGTTGGGCTGAGATGCATATTGAAGTTGATGAATCAGCAAAAGCTCGGGCCCTCCAAAGGATGTAATTCATCAAAACAAATAAACAAAAAAGATCTTAAAGCCTCTTGAACTTTCGACGAAGTGAAAGCAACACAAGCAGATCCACCTACCATCATAATACCATGCAAGAAGAACCAGAGACAGGCCGGGCGATAGATGCTCATGGGAGTTTGCGCCCTCCTGTTGATACTGAAGAGGCCAGAAGTAAACGCCAACGCTAACAGGGAGGACAGGAATACCCAATAAAGTCGTCGTTCTTGCGGCAGAGAATCAAATCACCCAAACACACACACGCACACACACACCAACAGCAGCAGCAGCAGGCTTCCGCTGCTGGTTCAGTTGAGGTTTATGTATCGTCACACACGACACTCATTAGGCCTACGTGATGAGACAAACAGGTCTAGTCTAGCTTATCTTACTTAACCTTTGGCAGTTTATGATATACAAAGGACCTGGCATCTAATTATATTGCCAATACCTTATGCAAGTCTACGGTGTGGACTTCCAGATATTGCTTGAGCTCTATGGTTAGTAATTGACCTGTGAAGCAAAGGAACTGATAACATGAATACGTTTAGAAATCATATAATGAAAGATCGAAAAAAGGGTATAGGATGGAAAGGGGAAGGAGAAGAGAGGATACTGGGTTGAGGAGGTAGGGTGGCAGGAGAGGAACAGTGTGTGAGGGTGGAGGCTGCAACGGTGAGGTGAAGAGTCGAGACGGGTGGAGGCCACTCACATTGTGGCAAAAAGTCTTATGGGCTACATCAGCTGAACCTTGGAGCTCTGATCACGATCAGGTTCACAGTCCCTGACATGAGGCACTTGAACTATGAGTGGCTGTCGACCACTTTACCACTGTGGGTCGACTCAGCTCGCCGGGAATCTGGTCGAGTACCCCTCGTCTCCAAGCGCCGGCCACAAAAATTACAGATTCAATCTCAGTTGTGTAGCAGAGAAAAATATGTGCATCAAACTAATATTTATGCTGGTCTAATTATACAATGTCAAGAACCTAAATGCCAAGAAAATCCTATTAAGCAGAAGGGCACCCCATTCAAAAAAATACTGCTCCCGCCACAAGCAGAAGCATCAGCTTGGTGTAAAAACCTGCTAATTATGTCAGTGGTGTGATGGAACACAACCCAGTTTGTCATGTACAGCCTGCTGAGTCTCTCACCAATGACAGGACAAACGAAATCTGTGGGTAGAAGGAACACCCAGAGGCCAAACATCAGGAGAGGCATAAAACCTTCTAAGAGAACGTGTGTGTGTGTGTTGAGTCGAGTCGAGAGGATAATTATTCTGGAGGGAGAAGAAGACTGGACTGGGGAGCACGTGAAGAGGGTGTTTAGAGAGAGCAGTGAGAGAAAACCAATGCCTGAGGAGGTGGTATATGATGAATAAGGCACCAAATGCACGTCTCCAGCAAACTTCTCACACACACACACCAGAACACCTGCACCATACACCAACACTTTTTAACTCTCGTCTATTTCAAACCTACATCTTCCCCTGTCCAAACCATCTCTCTCTCTCTCTCTCTCTCTCTCTCTCTCTCTCTCTCTCTCTCTCTCTCTCTCTCTCTCTCTCTCTCTCTCTCTCAGAAAAAAGGGCCTGAGTCAGCCGCGTGAGAGGGCGGGGCAAGTGGAGGTATGTAGGGCGTCCACTTGAGGCCGTTACTGACGAGGGCAGTGGACTGTGAGGCGGAGGGAGTGAGGCAGAGGGAATGAGGCGGAGGGAAGACTACAAGAGGTGGAGATACACACACACACACACACACACACACACACACACACACACACACACACACACACACAATGGTACCGGAATTAAGAGAGTTGAGTCACAGAGAAATGCTAGAAGCCTTACATTCGCCCACGTGGAAGAGAGAAGAGTAAGGGGTGAACTAACCACAGCCTTTAACTCCTTAAATCAGTAGCATGATGTAAACAGAACACAAACCTACGAAAGATGTAGGCACGGAACAACTACAGGCCAGAGACATGAAATAAAAAAAAGGGAGACTTTCTAAACTGCATGTAAAGAAGTACTTCCACCCACGTCTGCCTCACGAGGTCCCGGCCCCTTCCAGGCAGTACGGTCCGACAAGCTTCTCTGTGTCATTCTGAACGATGAATCAAGGCGACGGGAAAATATCCACACGATCATTAAACCCTCTAGTTATCTACACATTTACACACCTCCCTGGCCTGGTCTTCCTCCCTACCAACCATACAACAGCGACTACAGTAGGAGGTTCAGAGGCGGGCGGGTGGGAGCGCGGGATCACCCTCGTCCCTCGCACACCATCAATCATCGGGTGCTCAGTGCACCATTCCTCCTAACGCTTACTCAGCCATCACTTGGATCTCGTCCGAGAGTTCGGGAAGAAGCAACGGCACCATCCGCTCCGCTATCACCCATAACCGACCCATTCCAACCACTGGGAACACGTGTCAATGTCTGGGTACATACAGTCTGTCTGACACCCCTCTCTTCGGTAATACCTCGCTTTTTTGTATTATAATTATTATTATCATTATCATTATTATTATCATTATTATTATTATTATTATTATTATTATTATTATTATTATCATTATTATCGTTATCATTATCATTATTATCATTATTATCATTATTATTATCATAATTATTATTATTATTATTATTATTATTATTATTATTATTATTATTATTATTATTATTATCATTATTATCGTTATCATTATCATTATTATCATTATTATTATTATTATTATTATTATTATTATTATTATTATTATTATTATTATTATTATTATTTCATTATTGTTATTATCATTACTATCATCATTATTATTATTATCATCATTATCATTATTATCATTATTATTATTAATATTATTATCACATCATTATTATATCATTAGTATCATTAACTGTAATATTTCTATTACTAGCAACATCATTATCAATATAAACATACAAAATTACCAGCTTCTCACATCACTAAACGGGTAGGGCCTTCAGCCACCAGCCAGCAACACAGCAACCACCAGCCAGCAACACAGCAACTACCAGCCAGCAACACAGCCACCACCAGCCAGCAACACAGCAACTACCAGCAACACAGCAGCCACCAGCCATCAAAACAACAACCCGAACTCCAGATCATAATCAGATCTGACCGAACTGAGCGGGATTCTTTCTACACCACGAGGGAAGGACCCAACTCCATCCTGTGGCTCTTTAAGTGTAATTTCACATCCACAGCCTATCCACGAGGTGGCTATCCACGAGGGGACTATCCACGAGGGGACTGCTCTGTACCTGCGAGAGGGGTGAGTCACAGGCTAATGTACTTCTACTGCCACTGCCGAGGTAAAGGGAAGGTGTTCTTGGTGAGGCAGAGGTGGCGATGGTTCACTACAGACGGGGGTGATACAAGACGGGAGGTGGTGTGATGGAAGGGAGGTGCTGGTAGTCAGGCACAACAGAGGTGGAGGAGGTTCACTGCTGACGAGATAACTAAATGAGAGTAATGGGTGACGTGCAAGACAGGGATCGCAGACACGTGCCACCTGGCTCTCGCATAGCCAGCAGAGAGAGAGAGAGAGAGAGAGAGAGAGAGAGAGAGAGAGAGAGAGAGAGAGAGAGAGAGAGAGAGAGATTAGCCGGGGAGCCCGCAGGATAAAGGGGTCGCTCACAGGCGCCAGATGGCCGTCACCCGGCGAGCGGGGTCAAGGTGCAGGAGACCCAGCAGGACAAGGATCACACACACACACACACACACACACACACACACACACACACACACACACACACACACACGCTGGGTGTCAGCTGGCGGTCTATTCTACAAGATCTACTACTACCTTACTAACCGTTACTTATCCTTCCCCAAAAAGGCATCACAATAACCAGGGCTAAACACATCATCAAGTCAGCTTAAGATTACAGTCGTATTCCTCTGACCCAATAAACACTTTGAAACCAAATGTATAAAGTAAAAGAAAAGAAAAAAAGATACTTTGAACTTGACTAGAACCTACGAGAGCATTTCTGATCATCAGAACCACCGACATTACAAGTGATTTAAGCACAAACTTCCAGCCACACGAATATAAACGTATTACTACATAGCAACGGAAAAACACGTGAAGATCAACCTTTAACAAGTCTCTTTGCAAATAAGCCGTTAAGAGGATTTACACTCACGAGCCTGACATGAAGCACGCCTCCACACGTTTACCACCTCCTCCGTAATATATATACAATGTGATCCACGATATAATGGATTCCAAAAATGGCTTCAGAGAGTAAAAACAAAATTATAAAATGAGTTTAGAAATTCGTTCCGCAGACAGGGTTTATCACGAAATGAAACGAGGTAAAAGATATTCTACAAGTTCCTGAATATATCACACACGCCCACCAGAGGTTTATGACCGAACTCGGTCAGCTTTTGAGAAAACTTTCTCGTTTCATGTGTGGCATCATGTATATGGCATTTAACTGCCAACATGAGCAGCACGTAACATATATATATATACTCACTCACCAGCAGGAACGGCGTCTGGATCCGAGCTCCCCCCCACACGGTGAAACACCTTAACCCTAAACATCTCACACATCTCACGTTTTAAAGCAGTGGCTCCGTTTTCATGGAAATATCTTAAGAGTAGTTATAAGAAAGCCTAATGTTTAGTGATAAAATTTCTTAAACATAACCCTTAAACTGTCTGAAAGATAAAAAAAAGAACAAAACTGGATGTCTTTAAGGTGCAAAGACAAATAATCTTAAAACCCGGCAGTGTTGGAGTGACTTGAATATGTAAACAAGAAAGGGTTCAACGAGGCGTGACAAATCACATCCCCTTTTGCATGTTCGTAACAAGGGTAACAATTCTCATACAAATAATATTCTCTGCGGTTATGGCACATGCCAAAATGTGTGACGAATCTCATCTGCATATCTCCAAGAGTCCAGATGAAAACTCGTGAATATAAAATCACAAAAGCAACATTAAAAGAATATCCAAACTGGGAATATCGATCGCTTCATGGAAAATGACTCGAGGGTGGGGGAAATAATCATCAGCTCACGATGATCCACGAAGAGATTCACCTGCTGTGGCCTGGAGTCCGACTGCTTCCATTGCAGGAGTGGAGCACCTAACCTTAGTGTGACCTGCACGACAATGCTACACAGGACATGGTGTCTCATCCCTCCACACATCAGTACAGTGACCACGACTTGTGACTGTGTGGCCAGGTCTGCGTTGGTGAGGAGCGTCGGCTGTGCGTCCGGCAGGAGGCTGGCTGCCCATAAGCAAATTGCTGTGCTGGTTCAGGACCTGAGCCACGCTTTGCTTGGTGTAAGGAAAAAAGATATAATGTTAACAAGACCGGCGCGCCGCCTCCTGAGGATATCTGCATGTAATCAGTGTCATGTGTTGTAACCACGAATATGTGGCAACTCGTGCATTCGGTTCACAGAAAGCCTGCAAGAATAGTTTGATATTTCTCACCATTTCTCCGTTCATTGGTCGCACGTCCGATCCTACAATATACGAGAAGAAACTTTCTGATGACAGTTTTCTATACGGCCCAGATTATAGTGATTGTAAAAAGCCAGTATGCCCCCACTATATAACCCCCCTTCCGTTGTCTCCTGTTCAGCTCACACTTACCAAAATCATTAATAAAAAAATGACAGGAAAAATATTCGTCAAATTCCACGCCTTCATTCACGTTTACCTACCATTCTGCCTGGTCCTTCATCCTGCCACGAGGGTCGACCAATCGTGTACGGCAGAACATGAAATCAATATGAACGAATTTCGTTGCCATGTTCATAAGTATATATACGGAGCAAAGCGAGGTATGTTCCCGTCTTATGCAAACGAGTAAATATATCCAGGTCGGCTTATTGGAAAGACGCCACACGACCCATTACCATGGGACGTGACGCCAGGAGGGAGTAACAGACAGACGCCAGACGCCCTACCAAGGGGATGCGAGAGACATGCACGTCAGTCACACGGTCATGGGACATTACGGACATATGGATGCCTGACGCAATACCATGGGGTGTGACGCACGGACGGAGAAACACACATCAGCCCAGGTCGGGACAGATACCCCAGGTCTTGCCAGGCACCCAGGTCCTGCCAGGTACCGCAGGTCTTGCCATGCACACCATGCGACGCCAAGCACCCCAGGTCCTGTCAGGTACCCTTCGTCTTGCCATGCACACCATGCATCGCCAGGCACCCCAGGCACTGCCATGCACTGGTGACCCTCACTGCAACATACATCAGCTGTGAATTCATACCAGCCTTCCACAGAGGTGAACAAACTCATTTAAACAACTACGGTACATTATGTAAATATAATATTGTCCTAAAAATGATCAACCTCTATCGTGCACCACCAGCGGCACGTGAAGTGCAGGCGAGCGTGTGATACGCCAAAAAAGCCTTGCCAAATTTTAATGAGAGGTTGGGCGGGCGCTGGGTCCTGCCGAAGCTGCAGCTTGCGGGGCCCGAAACAGATCAGTGTATGGGTGTCCGTCTACAATACCTCTCGCGCCACTCCTCAACCTTCCTCTCTTAGGATGGGGCAAAATCAAAGGTCTCCCGCCTCTGAACTCTCCCGCTGTCACCCTCTCTTCAACCATCCCTTACTGGCCAACGCGATGTTCCCAATCCTTCGCTGACTAGTTTGGCCGCTGTTATCATAAGACGTCTGCGTGTGAACCACCTAAGGCCGTGTTTTTCATGTGCCGCCTTCCTGACAACTGACCACGGCCCAGCGACTGCTGATCTTTCTCTCATCAGTGGAACTAAAGTCTCTCTCTCTCTCTCTCTCTCTCTCTCTCTCTCTCTCTCTCTCTCTCTCTCTCTCTCTATCACGACCACCATCTCAGGTCCAAAGCCAAATGCCATCACGCACACCGTCCGCAATCGACCAAGATTTCATCTGAATAAATGTTTACATTTCCGCGTAGAGCTCTACACGTTGCCGGTAATGTACGTGGTCACGCGCCTAGCCTAGCAAATGACACAATACTTCATATTTATGAACTTCACATTTTTCTTCAGTGAAGAATCATTTCTGGATTCCGTTCAGAGAATCATTTCTATAAAGTTTACACCCCAAGATTTATACACCCAAATGTTTTTTAAAATCCGTACGTCATGCACACATTTTTTTTTTTTATATATATACAATGTATTGCACACAGATAACATATCTCAGGGGATAGTTTAATGTTCCGAGAACACAATAATGCAAAATAACCATAAAGACTAGTCAGTAAATAACAACGCCTCACAATGAACACGAGAACGAACCAAAGTAGACTTCCAGAGGCAGCAAGGGGAGGACGGAGGACCGACCACCACTCGAATATCGAGACGTTCCTCCTCCCAACATGAACCCGACCTACCACACTACGAGGCGTCTGGGTACAGCTGGTGGTGAGTCCTCTCCCTTCATGGATCCTTATCTTAAGGTCACTAGAAAGGTCTCACGGAAGGTATATAAACTTTACTTTCTTATAACCAATGAAATATAATTCCCCTTGGCCTAGCTGAAGTATCTAGTACCATCATCACTTTTTTACTATTACTTTCTTCTTATAGTGTCACGGTATTTTCTAAAATACCGGCACGTATTTCGATACCATGTACTCCATCGACGTTCTAGCGGATGCCAATGCCTGTGCTTTATTGCAAAAAGTAACGCGGCCACAGCCCAAGGTATCAAGAATGTCAAAAACATGAAGTACCTTTTCACCAGAACATATTTCAACAATGTCGACATTTCCCTCAACACTACTAAAATACACAGGGCCAGACTCTATTTCCCCAGCTTCATTTCCTGCATTAGAGTCCTTTGAAGTTCCACTGTCACCAGGTCGCAAGTCTCATTTCCACGCCAAGGTCGTCAGCAGGGGGTCGGTCACTTTGGCATCGCTATACCATCACAGGGTATACTATAGGAGGCTGTCTGTCTCTCATGGCTATTCCATAGCTTCCCCCTCCTCCCGTCTTCTTCATACGAAGAGAGAGGGGGGAAAAAGGAGGGCAAAAACAACGATCGCGATCTTAATAAAGATATCACACACACACACACACACACACACACACACACACACACACACGCACCCTACGCACCACCTCATCATGTGCAGTAACGTGGCGCGATAATCATCACCGCCTTACAATTAGCCGTAATAATGAGAGATCTATACGATAATTTCTTCCATTCATCCGCAGTTATGATTCTGACGAATGAGAGGATACGTCCCCGTCATGCACATCGAAATGCCGGAGTCTCCGTTCGTGGACTGGACGAACGACAAGGATTTGTCACCGACGGACAATCCATGAAATCGCCCCCAACCTCGAAGAGCTATTCAAGTGTTGGGGCTGGGGGGGATCCCAGTCGGGGGGAGAGGGGTGGGGGGGAGGGGGGCCAACAGTGTGACCGAGGCCCAAAAGCAACTTTTGTCTTCCCACGAGAGTGCGCGCCAGAGACTGGTGGTCATCAGTGGCAAAGTCTTCTGCAGCTGTAACGAACACTCGCTAAACATGAGACACACACATGATCTGACGACACTTAAATTGAACCTCAGCAATGATCGTACGAATGTATAACGAACACCGACCGAATATCAAGGCACTACGACGTCAGATCCTTCTGGAAACGTGATCCTCAGCACCAACTAGCAACACTGTAACCCAGAATATAAACAAAGACGCCGGGTAGGGTTTAAGAGAAAACGGTTCAACCATCAAACGCCAATGGGAGCGTTTCCAGGATGACATTACCAACAATTAAACCATCACACGCCCATGCAAGTGTTCCCAGAATGGCATTAAAAACAATTAAACCATCAGATGCCCGACCAAGTACGTCCAGGACAGCATTCAGAAAACATGTTTACGAGCCATTTACAAGGTAATGTTTGGTACTAACTGTACATCCGGGACAATAATGTTCATTCATTGGTTCACGGCTGGTGGGAGTTCAGGAGAATGCTATGGTGCTCAAGAACATCTGTTGAGATTTTCCTGTTGTGTACATAACACTTGCATTTACTTCATTCCTTAAAAGCTGAGGACGTATTACCTGACCCAGTCTGAGTCGGTCTGATGTGACACAACATACAAGCAGCGAAAAACAACACTGTAGTTTCGAGGGCATCTTGATCAGACATCAGCATCGTCAACCATGTGTCTTAATAGTTAAGTCTGGTTGGTGGTAATGTGACATTGTCACTAGGTCAATTAAAAAAAGAACAATATCAAAAACAATTTTTTTTCTTGCAATTCAAAGAAAACAGCTACGGAGAAAAACACAAAATCAAAGTAAGGCATCATCTCTATCACTGTACACCACATGATGATCCTCTGCCAAAGTCTTAGGCTTCAAGAAGAGCGTGAACATCCTGCTGGTAAGGACGTCTTTCTTACACGAAAACTTTTAGATAAGAAGAGATCCCGGGCAACTTGCAAGATGTAATCCGTCAGGGGCTTGGAGTTCGTTCGGGTAACGTAACATTATATGAATTAAGGACTCACGTACGTCGATCGGGTGGATCTTAGAAATGTCTCATCTTTTCCACTCGTACTGTAGTCTGAAGTTACAACCGGATCTACTGCTGTGAGAATCAGATCAACGCCTATGATAATGTAGTCCTTGACATCAATTCATCCGGTTCTTCATTTCTATTCTGTTCGCCTATGAAGCCATCAAGAACGCAAGGCTTCAATTTCCACAATACGAACAGACTGAGCCCAAAGCCATGACGTGAAGACACCGTAAATAATGGTCTTACTGGCCATAGGCCGTCAAGATAATAGGCTGTGAAAGACGGATGAAAGCCTCCCCGCCTCAGTAAGTCAAAAAATAAAAACAAATTACAGGGTTGTGGGTTTGCGCGTCACGAAGAGATTATAGAAAACGGAAAACTTTTCGACTTTATTCTGACCACAAACTTAAGATTCGCTCAAGAGACCTTCCAGACTCCGCCAACCCCAAAACCACATTCCTCTGATTCCTTTTCTTATTGGTTAACGTTAAACAGTGAGTCACTGATAAGAAAATACGTATAATATCTGATGAAAAAAAAAAGATAGCGTGAAGAGTATGACAAAGGAGGGACTGTCACGCATTCTATACATATACAAAGCCCTAAAGTCTGTATGTCCGTGTGTTATCTACCTCCACCTAGGCCACTGGGCCAATCTCAGTTAAGCTCTGTGGGATGATAGGCTGGAACAAGGATCATATTAATGAGGGATCATCACAACTCACTATCCTCAATATAGCCACATGTGCTTTGGGTGAACCGCAGGTTGATACTATCATAAGTGTTTTTAGTACCCAACATAGCGTCTGAAACGTGCCTGGGGAGAGACCTGAGAAGGAAATTAAAAAGATCTGAGGAGGTCCAAGGGAAAGTTTGGGAAGACGTAAGGAGGACCATCGAGAGACCTCGAGGAGACCTGGGGAAGACATGTTGAAGGCCTGGGAAAGACCTTAGAGGGTCTTTCATTAATAGTCTAAAGGCTGGGAACAAGCCCAGTAGGCTGGTTTCTATTTAGAGTGCAAAAGTCTGTACCTGTCTATCTGTCCATTATCTGCCTACTTCTAAGTCACTAAGCCAGTTTCAGCCAGATTTTGTGGGATGATACTATACAGCATGGAACAAAGAGCATGGTAATGAGGATTTCACAACACCCTCCACTCCTACATTCCATGTGGGATGGGAGTAATATCTGGCCGTAATTACTTAGAGATACTGGATACAAATCTGTAAGTGATGCTCAAAGACGCGAGAGAGACCTGGAATCTACTAGTACGTACATTGATCATAATAACAGCTATTTAGGGAGATGGTCCAAGGTGTACGACTGAGAAAACCCATGATGAAATATGTTTTATTAATATCAATGGAAAGCAGGAACTGGCCCCAATGACACATATCGAATCGTATTTTGAACCCAGAGCAACAGAGCAATTCTTCGAGTAGCGGGAACCTAATATGGAATCGGCGTATGACACCATTTGTGACAATACAAGACACAGTTGATGACAATGTTGCCAAACAGAGACAATACAGGGATCGGGTGGCTAGAAGGGCACAGGGCAGAGTTAATGAAACTGCTGCCAAACAAGAGAGAAATCGTGGCAGGGTGACCAGAAGAGCAGCCTAAGAATCAGTTCCAGATGGCAATCTCCTCTAACGAGTCCGATAATGGTAGGCTACAAATAAATTGCCTGAGTCAGCATTTTTTACGTATTTATCACGTCACAAACTCCTACAAGTATCTCCAGTTAATAACCCGGGGAAAGGACGAGTATACCTCTATTTGTTAAGACAATGAAACACAGGATCACATTCCTTTCTTTCTGATCGGGAATACGGTTATCGTGGTGCAAGGGTCTACCGTTGATCTTCTCTCCCTCGTCACAAATCCCCCGGTCCTCGTAACTCATCTCTGGTTCTCCTCCCTGAGAGATGATGGACAATCTGTTCTCATGGCCCCTCGAGATATCTCTCCAAAGAATCTGATGGTGTGTGGTATTATAACGCTTTGCTTTCCAAGTTTTCTTCGTTTTGCTGTTCTGATTTTCTCCGTTCCCTAATGCGCAGGTACCTCTCTCTCTTCTGCTGATCCACTGCTGTAGTCTCTGATGGAGAGCTACTTTCCGCTCTTACTCTCACAACCATGGTGTCCCTCAAAGCTCTGTCGCATCACGTACTCTCCCTCCTTTTTTCCCAGAAGTAATATTCTCTCTTCAGCGTCCAACCCTATTCATTCCTGTGGTGATGATTCTACTTTACGCAGTTCAAGCTAAATGTCCCCTTTCCTCCTCACTTATAATACTTCTTCCCCTTTCTTGTACTGACCACGGCTTTCTTAATCCGAAACTGTGTAAGTACCTCCTGATTTAATTCAGGAGAGGTAAAACGCCATCCCTACTTATATTTCTTTCTGTCTGCCTTCTGTTGCTCCTCTGTTCAGTTTCAAAACATCACAATTCATCCATGGAATGACATAAGCAAGATGAGCATGCCCATAACCTCCACTCTATCCTCGAAATCCCACATAACCAGCATTACAAAATCTCCCTCCATAACCTAGAAGTGTTGTGAAGATGCCGTAATCATTTCTCACATGAACATGTGTGAGGTATTAGCCGGTCACTGCTGTCGTGAGTTGTCTGCATGAGTCTCTGCCACCAATACCTGGACATGTGATACGCGTCTGGCTGCTGCTTCCCAAAAGTTTCTGTGTGGACACCTGCCACGCGGGGGTTGGCCGTCATAGTGCTTCCTTCTTCCTACGAACCAGCAAAATTGTGGAACTCTCTCTCTCTCTCTCTCTCTCTCTCTCTCTCTCTCTCTCTCTCTCTCTCTCTCTCTCTCTCTCTCTCTCTCTCTCTCTCTCTCTCTCTCTCTCTCTCTCTCTCTCTCTCTCTCTCTCTCTAACAGCCTTTCTATATTAAATAGTCGTATCTATAAAACCATGAGGAACTATCATTAATTTTCACTTTTTTTTGTTCTATTTTCCTTTCACCAAAGATGGTCATGATTGAGAGACGTTCTGTTCGAGTCATGTCCGTGGAAAAAATAATAATAGCAATAATAATGAGCGAAGCCTGAGCATTATGTATAACGATAACTGGAAAGCCAGAGTGGCGCTAGATGGTGTTACATACAAAGTGTACACGCAGTGGTAGTCACCACCAAAGTCCCCACCTGACTAAGTGGCTGTGAACTAAATAAAGCTGGCCGCACTATCTCCTTGTCTTGCACTCCACCTCTCTCCCTCACCTTATACAGACCGGCTTACCACTCACCTCTCCAGCCACATATGATGTGGCATCACCTCCATGTATATCTCGCCATATGAATTGGCTTTCACACACACACACGCACACACACACACACACACACACACACACACACACACACACACACACACACACAAAGACGCTAATATAAATCGTTTACTATAAAGAACTGGGGACACTGAAAGCAATAAACGTCACCCAGTACACAACACTGTTTCTCATAACCTCCTGGAAGATGTAAAGAGTAAGTAAACCAACGTACAGTTTACCAGTTCCGACAACAGGGGCGCCGTGGGAGCGACGCCAAGTGGTGCTGCCTAAGGCCCTCCCTCACCCGGGCAGCCCGGCCGGACCCTCCCACCTGCCTCTGTCATAACATGACACACCAACAACACCCCTGGGTCAACACAGACACCCTCATCGTCGTATAATGAAACACTGGCTCTCTAAAGTAATACATAGACCCATGATTAGAGTTACTACAAAAAAAAAAAAGAATGAGGTAAAGAAATAACCCCAGTGTGAGCTGAGGTTAGGTGTGGGAACCTGGCCTCGCTGTTGCCACAGGGCCTGGCTGGCTTCCTCGTCTTGGAAAAAGAAAAAAGTAGCATCAAGAGAACTTTTTTACGTTCCATCTGCACACACTCCCACTGCATAATATCAACAGCCATAAGGCCCGGTTCAGGATAGAATTTCCACTACCGATTACGTGGCAAACGATCAGTGTATCCGAGGACGATTCTAGTTGTCGAAGGTTTGATCCCAGGCACGTCCGGCCACCTGAGAGAGTTCCCCCCTCTCTCCAGCAAGACCACTGTCATGAGGACGCCACGGCCCCGCCAGGGGTACCCTCAACCAGCATTAACTGACAGAGTGCGGCCACCACCACCAGCCTGCTGGCCAGCATCAAACCATTCAGGAGGGTGAACAGCCACCAGCCTGCTGGCCAGCAGGGTGAACAGCAGGCGGAAAAGGGCCCCTGCTGCTGCTGCTGCTGCTTCCCCCCCACCTGCCATCAAGCGGCACAACAGCTGGCTTGTGGCAATGAAACATTTTGTCCTCCCAGCTGTCGGCACAACACTCAAAACACACATCGCCCTACCATCACGAAACAAGACGAAAAAATTATGTAACTCAAACAGGAAGACAAAGAACATCAACAAGGCCAAAAGTTTACCCGGTCTCCCATATAGGGAAAGCGAGGGAGAGGAAAAAAGATAAAAACTTTACACCAAAGCAGCAACAATAAAAGAAATTCTTGGACACAGCGTCACCCACGTGTGTCCACACGAAGGTTAATGGAAAAGTATCCAATTGAAAAGATACGTTGTAAACTAGGGTGCAGGGATGAAGGGAGGCCATCAAGCGTGCACACAAAGTCACGGCCACGATGCGTTTGGAGACAAACAGACAGACAGAGACAGATACAGGGATACACGACGGGGAGCACAAAAGCCTCAAATCAGTAGGTAGAGATAAGCACAACAGCTTCACGGGAGCATTAAAAAACCTCGCCAGCGATACCATCTGCCCCCACCTTAAAGCAGAGATACCTGGGTCACACTCGGCCATAACAACCCTCCCGACAGAATATAATCATCCCACAGGCTTTTCTATCGGTATATCAGAGTCTCCCGCACGAGCCCCAGTTGTCATCGAAGGCTGAATAAGGAAGCTGATTTTCGGTGATTTAAATGCATGAAGCGGAGGGAGTTGTGAGAGGAGCCAGGATCCCGGCGGGAAGGAAGCGACTGTACCCAGGCAATTAGTCACGAGCGCTGTGCCTCTTGTTGGGCCACAGATAATGGCCAGCGGCCGAGCTAGCTGGCAAGACACTTAAGGCCCAGAGTGAAAGCCGATGACTGCAGATGCAACGAATGGCCGACGTTGTAACACCTGATGAGGAGACATGCGTCCAGCCAGCACTTGAGAGACACATGAAGAAAACGGGATTCTTCCTTTGTTTACCCTCTCAATGATGACGTCACACTGATCTTACTGATGACGTTACTACTACTGCCGCTGTGGTCATTGTGGTGACGTCACAGATGCCGCCATATTTGCTATTCCTTTCACCTGTGACGTTATCACTACCGCCGCTCGTGTAAGGATGGTCTCTACTGCTACTGTCCATCAAGCTACATCACCTGCCCTGCTTCGGTAGGGCGACGTTATTAGCTCAGACCCTGCGTGCTTGTGTCCAAAGCCCCGGTACTTGCATGGTGACGACGCCGGTCCTGCTGCCTCTGTGGTGACCTCACAAATCCAGCCGCCTGTGTGTTGACGTCATTAGTTCTGATGCGTGTATGGTGACGTCACTACTGCCCATTGACTAATGAATGACGTCGTTAATGGCGGGTCGCCGCCACTGTGACGCCCAAACACCAGCATAGCCAGGTTACTCCAACTAGTCACTTTCCCTTGCCGATACGCTAATGACACTCCTAACGTCGCTATGAGCCAGCGTCACTGCCTTCCTTAATCACATCCCATAAATCAAGAGACGTTAACAATCCTGACACGATCTGCACTCTGAAGTCCCAAAGAACCCGCAGTCGATGGTAACCTTCCCTTGACTCTACATCAAGGATTATTCCCATACATTCCAACAAAAGAAAAACTATTCCTCCACTGATATGAGATCAGAACCTACATATATTATTGGCGAGGCGATCAAGGAGTCGGTGGTGGTGGCCCTACAGAAGAAGAAATTGTATCCTGTGTCTTGTATCAGGTTCCTGTAATATACACTAATGGTATTTCGAGCCGGTACATAAGTCATCGACCATCAGGAACCAAGAAAGAGCAGTGAGACTGAATATTCATTGGTTCTGCATACCTAAGAAGCGATGCCAGACATACAATTAAATCTTAAGCAGCCACTGCTATATATGTCTGTATTCTTCAATCAAACGTAAAGTTTACGGTTTAGATCTACTTGGAGCAAAAGAACAATGTGGTAGGCCAAGACGACCAGTAATTTACAACTTCATTATAAAAAGGCTCACAAAAGTCATAAGTAAGGCCGACAAAAAACAGCAGACGAGGCTAAGCAATAAGGAGAAAATATAGGAACAGTAACGGAATCCAAGTGCAGCAGTAAACAGGGCTATCAAGAGCGGTGTGTGTGAGGGCCTCAACCAGAACATGATCTCTTTTGGAAGTCCCGTTTCCTTCAACGGCAAGAATGTCTCTCACAAATCACACATCCATACATATGCCACACGTCTATCAGGAGAGACTAAAGCATCGTTGTGTTGATGTTGAAATCGGTGGCAACTCTGATGAATCCAATTCCAATAAAGCTGTTTCAGTATCGTGTGTTTGGTGGAGACTTTGTGTCCCCTCTGGAGCACAGGTACCATGAGCATGATATCCTTAAAGGCGAGACAAGCTCCATGTGGAAGTAAGTTACCTTCAACAGTTCGATATTTCGTCAGGACTGACGTGTACTTCACGAGCAGGGCAGACGTGTCCTTCAAGGTGCACCACACCACTGTGTAAGTGGCATACGCGTAGAGGTACATCATATCTCACATCCATCAAGAGCACGACGCCCCTACAAAAGAGACGCGTCCCATCAAGTGTAAATCCTTCGTCTATATCTCGTAGAAGTTTACTTCCGCCGTGGGGTGTCAAGGATCCTGTCATGAACGGAAGTTCAAAGCTACATCAAGTACCGCTGCGTTAATCAGACATATGCCTCACTCACAGAGAAAATTTCTAAACACACGTATTGGGATCAAGCTCCTAGGACAACTTATTTTACTTGCAGGTCTAAGTGAGAACGTACTTATCCTGAGAAGCTGTAATAACCGAAAAAAAAGAAAGAAGACTAAACTTCATAACATCATCTGTCATTCAATCCCTTTAATATCTAAGGAAGCAATCATACTCCATGGACATATATTCCAGGAAGGGATTACAGTAACGGGTAAATAACGCCCGAGAAACAATGTTGTAATCCAGTCCACAAAGGCCATACGGACACCGATGTTCATACGTTGTGTGATCAATAGCCCGGGCTCAACCTCCCTCAACCCCTCGAAGACACGGAAAAAGCTCTCGCACAAGGAATGGCCATGATGGGCGCGGCACACTAAACCAGCCGGGGTTACCCCCACACACATCACATCCCTGAAACAACAATCCTGTATTGAAGAAAAGAAAAAAATGTCGAGGGAGGAGAAAAAAAAAACTGACATATGCAGAAAAGGTTTACAACAAAATCGCGTGGAAAAAAAAAAAAAAAAGAACTGTTTGAAGGAGAAAACGCGTCACCTGCCGGCAAGAAATAAGAAGAAAGAATCCAACCTGGCAAGAGAGCTATTGCTACCACTGCATTCTTATATATACTTGGCAAACTGAACACCGACTGGGGAAAAAAATTATATTGGCCGTGATGAGACACTTTAAGCAGGAAGAGTTGGACCCCACTTTAATGAAATTTTACTTCAACGATAAAAGTTAAATGAAAAACTATTGCAAAACACTTGGGACGCTGAAGCCTGATGACGCCGTGCAGGACAATTCGGGACAGTGACAAAAGGAAGGGGAAGTAATCCTGCCACTAACCTCCACACTAACTAAACTGATGCCATATGCTCATGTCTCATCACCGCAGGACTGATTCATCTCCTGGTCTTTCATCAAACAATATGTCATTCATGATTACGTAAAGAAAAAAAAGAATAATTTTAATCAGAAGGAGTTTCTCGAGTTTCGCAAGTTAAATAAAAGAAAAATTGGCAGGTTCATAACTTCAGTAGTCTGGACGGGACTGGCACTGGGATCACCAGTCAGCACTGACCACCGTTGCAACAGTCACCAGTCCACAACAGTCGGTACGTCGTCATGGTCACCTGTCCATAACAATCGATCCGTCGCCACAGTTGCCTGGCCACCACAAGTCGGTCCGTTGTCACAGTCGCCTGTCCACAAGTCGGTCCGCTGCCGCAAGCACTTGTCCGCGAGTCAGTCAGTTGCCACAGTCCGTCGCCACAGTCACCGGTCTGCATCAGTCGGTCCGTCGCCACAATCACCGGTCTGCATCAGTCCGTCCGTCGCCACCACAGTCGTCAGTTGGTCCGTCGCCACCACAGTCGTCAGTCGGTCCGTCGCCACCACAGTCGTCAGTTGGTCGGTCGCCACCACAGTCGTCAGTCGGTCCGTCGCCACCACAGTCGTCAGTTGGTCCGTCGCCACCACAGTCGTCAGTCGGTCCGTCGCCACCACAGTCGTCAGTCGGTCTGCATCAGCGTCATAATTTCTCCTCATCGTCGTCCTCTCCCGTGATGATGACAGTGCCACATCAGAGACCAAATACAGACACCATCTCTCGCTTTCCCCATCTCTTCCGGAACCATCTCTCGCTTTCCCCATCTCTTCCGGAACCATCTCTCGCTTCCCCTATCTCTTCCGGAACCATCTCTCGCTTTCCCCATCTCTTCCGGAACCATCTCTCGCTTCCCCTATCTCTTCCGGAACCATCTCTCGCTTCCCCCATCTCTTCCGGAACCATCTCTCGCTTCTCTCATATCCTCCGGAGCCGTCTCTCGCTTCCCCCATCTCTTTCGGAGCCGTCTCTCGCTTCCCCCATCTCTTCCGGAACCATCTCTCGCTTCCCCCATCTCTTCCGGAACCAGGAAGGAGACACAATCGGGAAAACCATCCGGAGTGGAGGAAGCCTCCGCCTGTACGGGGAGGAGAAAGAACAGGAAGAGAGGAGGATCTCGGGCGGGAATAATTATCCCCTGTGAGGGATGTGAATGGTGGAGCTGGAGCGGCTAACACGGCCGCCATCCCCCAACCCCACCACCACCACCACACGCCACTCTCCGGGATGGGAAGTGTGACTCACCTTTATCAATAACGCTCCTGGCACCAGGCAACAATTTTTTTTTTTCTCGGTATCATAAAACTTGGGAAGGTTGCATAAAATATTACAGACAAGCACGAGGAATAAGGAGAGAATATCAACGAAAAGGAAAACATTTTTTTCGCTCATCGGGAAGAATATGGCCCTCACGAACCTTCAATCATATCCCAATATTGCCGAATTACTTCATGCTGGTGTGACCCTAAGGTAAGTCTGCCAGTTCCCGCCAGACCAAAGTGAGGTCAGGTGGAGGTGCCGGGGGTCTGCCAGTGCCCGCCACACAACAGTGAGGTGTTAAGCGTCATCGAGGGGGGCTGTTTACACGACGAGTCCCATCCCCTTGCGACGTATGGCAGGCCGTCAAGACCTGCCATAAGAGTGCCTAACGCGTCTTATCCACTCGACACCATGAAACGTCCCATCCACATAAAAATGAATAATGAAAAAAAGAGAGAGTTCATGGCACCTGGTATGAACGAAGCTGCTGCTCACGAAGCTTGAATAAAGCGACCTATTTACTAGTTCATGAGTGAATCTACCTTGCCCATCTGTCATGAATATAAAAAAACCCGTCCTGTCCTCCTGTCATTCATGGAGATTCCCAACACCTGTCCACCGGTTATAAACAAGGTTACCTGACCACAAGCCATCTGAGAAGTCACTCCTCAGTAAGAGTTTCCTGCCCAGTTGTCATACACAGAGCTGCCTCCCTGCCTGTTATAATGATGCCTATATTCATGGACAGTATTGAGTAAACACGCCAACTGGGAACAAAACCACCTGCACACCTGCCATGAATAGAGCCACCTGTTTACCTGCCAGGAACAAAGCCACCTCCTTATCTGTAAGGAATAAAGCCACCTGCTTAATTTCAAGGGGGAAAAAAGAGCCATCAAACCATCTGTCAAGAATATAATATTCTGCTCAGTGATCATGCATAACACCACATACCTCACCGTCAACAGTATGACCATCTGCTAACCTATCACTAATAACGCAATGTAATCACCTGTCACCACCTGTCAGCAATAAAGCCAACGAGCATAAGTAAAGCTACCAGCCCAGCTGTCCTCAATAAAGTCACGTAATCAAAGAGCCACCTACCATCAATAATGCTACCTGCCCAATCTGTCCTTGATAAAGACATCTGTCATCACTAATGCCACCTGTCATCAAAAACGCAACCTGCCATCTATAAAGTAAACTGTCATCAAAAAGTCACCCATCATCAGGAAATCTACCTTCTCACCTACCATCCATAAACCTACCTGCCCACTCATCATCAACAAAACCATCTGCCCACGTCATTAAAACAACCTGCCCCCCCACTACTCATCAATAAAGCTAACTGCCCATATGCCATCAATAAAATCCTCCACTTGCCATTAATAAAGCAAACCTGCCAATCTGTCACGAAGGAATGTACAGGCTCAACGGGGCCAATGGCCTCACCAGCCTCTATCACGCCCTACGGGGCCACCGCCCTCACCAACCTCCATCAGGCCCTACGGGGCCACTGCCCTCACCAGCCTCTATCATGCCCTACGGGGCCACTGCCCTCACCAGCCTCTATCATGCCCTACGGGGCTACCGCCCTCACCAGCCTCTATCATGCCCTGCGGGGCCACCGCCCTCACCAGCCTCTATCAGGCCCTACGGGGCCACCGCCCTCACCAACCTCTATCATGCCCTACGGGGCCACCGCCCTCACCAGCCTCTATCATGCCCTACGGGGGCCACCGCCCTCACCAGCCTCTACCACATCAGTCGATGATTTTTCACACACCTCAGACATCAAGATAATTTTCTTTATGACCTAAACACACCTTGGCTGACATGTTGGGTGATACACGTATATATCGCTGTCGACATCAATTCAGAAAATGTCACCCTCATACTTAAGGCACTAATGTACCAAAGCTGGACACGCACAGGTCTTGCGAACACACACACACACACACACACACACACACACACACACACACACACAGCTACCTAGCGTGCCACGTCAACATTATAATAGATGATGTATAACTTTTTTACAGCATTGTTTCCAAATGTGTCAGTGAGGAAATGGATACCTTTGTTTGCTGGTGAGAATTACATTGGCGACGTAAAGTGCGTTAAATCAATGGTGAAATGGCATGTGGCAGCCATGAGAAAACCTTCGAGCGAGACGGTTTTTAGCTCATGCTACTGCTGGCCTGCCTGTCCTCTGAGAGAGAGAGAGAGAGAGAGAGAGAGAGAGAGAGAGAGAGAGAGAGAGAGAGAGAGAGAGAGAGAGAGAGAAGAACACGACGAGATCTTGCTAAACACGGAGACAGCCAGCGACTAACCACACACGCCGCTTGTTTGAACACTATTCTTTCTCCTTTGCCACACACATCACATGGTTGTCGGTTCTCATTACACCGGAACCGTTTGCAGCCATTTGTCTAATGTTCCTCTGAAGACTTACGCTGTCACGCCTTGTTTTGCTTTGTGTTTGTTTGTGTGTATCGTTGCCAGAACAACAACAACAACAAAAAAAAAAACTCCCCATCCTTCTGGCTGCGCTCTCGTGTGCTTCATTATATCTGACATATGCCATTGCGATTCTTGAGGATCTAATCACTTTCCCTTCCTCCTGCATCCCTTACAGATGATCAGACATCTTCTCTTCGTTGTAAGTCTTTCATAACACCACACACGTTCCATTCCATAGATTTTGAATGTGGAGTGTTTCTGGAATCTCTCTTGTTCACTAAGTTTGGCTTGTCTTGCTGGTGACAGTAAAACAAGAGCAGTGATTACACACACACACACACACCAGCGTAAGCCAGGTAGGTACCCATTTCATCGACCAGCCCCGAAGAAAAGATGAACAGTTAGGTTGGCTGTGGACGCTGGACAGGTTGTCAGTGTGGCCAACCACAGGCGCTGGACAGGTTGTCAGTGCGGCCAACCACAGGCGCTGGACAGGTAAAACCTCCACTTGGCACAATTAACGATGTTTACATCCGTCTAGCGACCATAATGGTGGCCAGTCTAAGCCATCGTCCCCGCTCCATGCGTCTCACGCACGCCTCACTATATCAGGCGTGTATAAAACCTTATAATAATATATAATCATGCAATATAACTCATATATTAATATAAAAATCATATATATGATTCAGTATAATGCATAAAATATATATGTACGAAAATATTGCAATATCTCATCCAATATAATGTGAGGGTAAGAGTTACCAAGTCTTATACAATAACAGTATTGGGTGGCGTGTGGCGAGATGGTTAATTACCGCTGGAGTGGAGGTATAGGTTAGTGTGGCGGAGGAGGTCACGACTCACACACCACACCACCCCCTTGTGGCTCAGAGCGCGGGACGACCCGCGTCACACTCTCGCACGTCTGACTACGGAAGGTTGAGGTGGGTGACGACGCTAGTGAGGAGGACCCTCTTGTGGCAGGCAGAAAATTACTGATAGAAGGAAGTTGCGGTTGGCGAAAGAAACATTACTGACAGCAGAGGAAGGGCCTGGTGTTGGTGGGGCGACACGACCAGTGGATGGCACGGAAATACAAGTGGATGTAAGGCTGGTACAGGTTGGGGCAGCTTGCTGGTGGTGGAGAGAACCGAAGTGGCAGAGGAGAAACTGGCTAGTACTGGTTGGCGAGGTTCCTGGTGAAGGAGGCTGGAAATGGTGGGGCAGGTTGCTAGCTGTGGAGAGGCTGGGGGGTACTAGTGGGGCAAAGCTGGGACTGGATGGGGGGAACTGGTAGTGGTGGAGGAGGATGGTACCAGCAGTGCAAGGCTGGTGGTGGCAGTAGGGATTGAACGGCAGCCGGTGGAGGGGGGGAGACACAACCAGTATATATGACTCTCAGCCACTACTAACATATCCTGGACTTGCACACGGTACATCACCAGCTAATGTCATACTCCACGTAACACTTGCTGTATCTCACGGTGTTCCTCTGCACGTACACTGAAGAGATCCTCCCACTGTGGCAGGGTAATGAACGACACAAACCGGCTGCCTGATTGGCCACAACCATCAGGGCAAATCCCATAATGTTTGTCAGACCGCGCCCGCCCCCCCGGGTCGTCGCTGTAAAACCAAGATTATGAAAACAGATACGCAGCCATTTGTGGTCATTAGGAAATCCTATCATCATTATTTTCCTCGGGAGTCCGCCCAAGAAAATATTGAAGAAGGCTAAGTTCAGGTTACGAGGTATAATTCCCCCTGCGGGGAGGGGGCTCGGTCTAGATTTACTCGCAAAATCAGTGTCACTCACAGAGGCCAGCAGTCTTAGGTGGATGATGGTAATCATGGTCTTTACTGATCTAGTCAGGATGGCGACATCTTTCCTCGCGTGAAATGAATCTAATGAACAAAACAGAAACGTATCATCGAGGTTTACTATCGTGCGACTTCTCCAGCTGATCCAAAATGTATTTTATGAATGAGGAAAAATTTATGAAGGCAGGAGCGTTCGTACTAGTTTTCTTAGCTTTGAGCCAAGTCACATGTGGACGTTGAATGGGCCGAGTTGGTGGTATCAAACCAACACGAGGGAAGCAGAACACGGGTGTACAACACACCGCAGTGTACACGAGTAAGTACACATTTAAGTACACGTAGTTTAAACTCATCCAGTACAGGATTTGGCCCCACTGGTGATTTGATATATATATATGTATATAGATCAAGCGTAAATGTGAATGCTGTCCCCGTGAAATTTCATTCAAATTAGAAATGTCGAGAAAAATAAAAGAGACACACACACACACACACACACACACACACACACACACACACACACACACACACACACACATATATATATATATATATATATATATATATATATATATATATATATATATATATATATATATATATATATATATATATATATATATATATATATATATATATACGTGTGTGTGTGTGTGTGTTCCTAAGAGTCCATATATGTGTGTGTGTGTGCGTGTGCGTATTTCAAGCCATTTTGAAGGACACAGAATCAATGTGGTGTAGGCTGGTTCTGTAAGTATCATCTTGTCCACCCTGGTTAGGTAGCCATGAAATATACACATACCGAAAAGTAGTTAGAGCCAACGTACGGTACTTGTAAACACGCACATCCCTCCCTGTAAGAACGGCACTCGCGAAAAAAAGAAAAAAAAAAATCGCCCATCAGCGTAATCACGCACATACATACACCTCTTGTCTCCTACCACCAAACCAATCGCGTTCTGGTGAAGCGCACACACACACACACACACACACACACACACACACACACACACACACACACACACACACACACACACATCGCGTCAGATAAATTCATTTGCCGCCACAGTAAACACCGGGATCGCCACAAATACGGACCAGCTATAAACACGCCCCAACGACGTGGCACACAGCAGGTACTGAGTTATGGGCTTTCTGTGACGTGGAAAACACTCGGTGACGAACAGTAACACAGTGACCACCTGCATTTCGCAATACATCTGGTTAAGAATAGATGAACACCAAGGCGGTGATGACCATGGCTATTATTGACGAAGATGGCGAAGATAATTCTCATGGTGACTACATGGGTACCTACTGATCAATACGATGATCCCGGTAACCACAAAATTGTTCGTGATCAATATACTGCAAGTAATGACTGCTGTCTCCGTGATCAATATACTGCCAGTTATTACCATTGTGTCTGTGATCAATTTGATGCTAGTAATGACTAAAGTTTGTTCATGATCAATATGATCCCAGTAATGACTAATGTTTGCCCACGGTCAATATGATCCCAGTAATGACTAATGTTTGTTCATGATCAATATGATCCCAGTGATGACTACTGTCTGTGATGGATACCTTACTTCCTCTTCCTGCCTAAGGATCTCTCCTCCGAGTCTAAACTCGGAGGAGAGATCTCCCGCGCCCCTCAGCAAGTCGGTTATTATGTGTGTGTGTGTGTGTGTGTGTGTGTGTGTGTGTGTGTGTGTGTGTGTGTGTGTGTGTGTGTGTCTGCTAGGTTAGCAATGGGCAGACTGAGATGAAGTCAGACAATGCCTAACCCGAGGTACCTTGATTTAAAGGAACAAGAAGTACTGTATAGTCAGTCCCTCCACATCAAAGAAATACAGAACATGGTAAGTCGCCAGGCTGGAGCTCAAAGTTTATCCTTATTAATGTCTTCAGAACAGAATGTGAGGGAATGCACGTCTTTGGCGATGGGAAATATAAGAGAATCACATCCATTCTAATTTCTGACTTTTCTATCAAAATTCCCTTCAGGCATATTAGTCCTGCAAGGTATTTTTTCCTACCTGTTTCCCGCACGTGCAACGTGTTGCCGGAGGGAATGAAGGGTGGAGGCAGAGACTTTGCTCTGCTATCCTTTTCTTCTATTGCTTTTACGGGAAATGCATATATCACTAATGTTTAGGCCACACAACCTCGCTTGGACCTCAAGTCTTTGTGGTCTGTGTATCTATGTAACTCTACGTAAATCAGTTACAAGATTTTGCCAAATGGCAGGGCTGAGGCGTGGCATTCAAAGTAGGAAAATAAATTTCTGAGACAGACAAAAAAAACAGACAGACAGACAGACAGACAGAGTCAATGAAATGTTTTGGCTGAGTGAAAAGATATTCATGTCAAAATATTCTAAACTATATGTCTATAGCTATGTTTATCTATCTATCTTATATTTCATACATAAACACGTGTATGTGTTTGTGTATTCCTTTAAATTCTTTAGTCTACATATCCATCACTCAGCCATGCCTTTCGCTACCGTTCAATCAAACTGTATACAATCACTAACTTTATCCTAAAATTCTTTCTCAGTTTAAGTGATTTGGTGCTTACATCCCTAGCTTTTATGGTGAAAAATCCAATCCTCACATCAATTAAACTCGACCCTTCATACCAAAGAGTGGTTGAAATTGCATTTCAAGCACATCTCCAGCCGGCTGCCTCCCCCGACAATAATATTCCGCGCTGTGGCCCGGGTTGCTGGGGACGCTAGGGCTGAAAATGTTGGGGGCTGATGCTGTGGTTAGGGGATGTAAGGGGTCAGGGGATTGCTGGAGTCAGGGGCGCTGGAATTAAGCGATGGAAGGGCCGCTACTGCCTGGGTGGCTGAGAATTTTGAAGCGCCTGTGTCTGCTTTTGTCAGAGGACGTCAGGGTCGGGGGATCACTCAGGCGGAGGAGGTCCTGGGGTTGGTGATGTTGTGGCTACAGGGGATGGTGGGGTCAGCCCTGATAACCCTGATGAAAATGCTGGTGATTCTAAGGGCACTGGAGATGCTGGGGTGGTCATGCCTGCGTACCGGGACGATTATGTCAGAAGTACAGGGGTTGGCTGAGTCGTCATGCTGGGGTCGGTGGTGGCTTTGGTCTAGATCAGGGACTGGGGTCAGAGGTTCAGGTCAGGGGAAGTTGGTGTCAGGACACCATATACTGAGGCTATATGACGTGCACAATACTGCATTTCCCTCCGCCAGGAGAGCCGATCAGCCTTCCCCGGTACACGACACGACAGAAGGGCTATCAGGCGCTGATAAAGTGAAGGAGGAGAGGAGTGATTGGGATTTCCACGTCTAGTTTTTTTTTTAAGGATGACTCAACACTGAAAATTTCCCCCATGAAACAAGGCTGTGTGTGTGTGTCAACTGTTGGATATACGACTTCAACCACATCACTTCACCTACCATGATGGTTACGGCACAGGATGATAAAGGCGATGATAACTGTGATGAAGAAAAAATGGTGATGAGGACAATACTCGTGAGCGAGCGAGCGTTCTACTCTGAGTGAGACGTAGTATTCCATCTTCAAAAAGATTGTTTATCTATGAAATAATCAACCCATTAGAATAGTTAAAAGCAGCGTCATGGATCGTTCGAGGAAAATCTTGATAAATACTTCACATCCACGACATATTGACGAAATTTGCGCCTCATTAGTTACGCGGAAAGTTTACACGTATCGCTGGTGAAATCAAATGTATGCTTTTTCTCCTCTTGCAAACAAAGCCTCGAAAAGACCCTGTGGGATGTTGTTATTTGAATTCCTTTGTATCTATTGTATGATGATGACAATGGTAAGTGTACAATGATTTTGAGGATGATGATGATGATTAAATGTACCAGATGTTGGTGGTGATGAAGATGACGCGTGTAAATGACGTGTGTACGTGTTTGCGTTGAGCGGCCACTGAGGCATCTCCATCCTCCAGCCGGGCCAGGTCCTGCAGCAGATCCCACCACCACACTGATGATCACAGGAGCCAACCAAGACCACTCACCTGCCGCCACTCTCCCCCACTGTCACTACATCCCTCCTCATATTACTAAGGCAAGAAAATAGTTTGCTTTAGAAACTCTTCTAAACTTTGAAAATACCAGGAAGTGTACGTAATATTTTCATAAAACCTGTGGCTATTCATCACTAGGGTATGACACGTAACGCACGGCGTTATTGAAAGTTGGCATCACGCCTCTACCTGTATGACTAGTAGCACCTCACTCCTGGCATCGCAACTCATGCGCATACAACACAAGGGACAAACACACATCATCTACTGATCCTTACGTCATCCCATCCACGCACAGCTAGGCTGGTGCAGTTGCTCAGGACCTCAACAGTAGTCATGCACCCCTGCAGCCCCTAACCCTGGTCATGTACAGCCTACGCAATACACAGTCACTGTAAGACTTCGATCTAGTCATGAGGAGCGCGTGGCATTTGGCCAAGGAGATTAGCAGCATAAGATATATGAAAAGAAGTTCATGCCCCTGTGCTGTTTGTTCTTGCTTATACAATCCTTTTATACTGTGTGCCTCAGTCGTGGCACCACTTTACCAAGGTACACACACACACACACACACACACACACACACACACACACACAGACACACACACACACTATGCTTTATATATACGAAGGTTAACTACTCGTGTATGATAATGTGGAGTGACAACCATCCGACACACTTCAGATCCTGAGTGACACACACACACACACGTGAGTTTTGTAAGGCCTGTTGCAACAGCGATCTATAATCCAGTCACCTCGCGCCGCTGGCCAGACCGGCAGCCACCTTAAACCGCAAAGCATCCAGCCTGATGATCCCCTTAGTCACATGGATGACACCTGCCTTATAATGTAGCTGACACCATCACTATCTCCACACTTGGCTGGCTACTGGTCAATCCATTCTAAAGAAGACGACCTCGCGCAAACCGGCACCGAAATGATTGAAGTCCGTTCGAAACCGTTGAATATTCTTCCCATATTCCCGGGAACCGTTACGACGAGTTGACCATCGATCTAGCGTCTGTCGTGAATGAATGACATTGTCGGAGTAACTCTGTGTGTCTCAAGTACGTCTTGATGTATGATATGTCTTCCCCGAGTGGCTCTTATTGCTGGGTCTGGGTCTACTTAACCTTTCAGAAAAGGCCTTACTGACACCAGTGAACAAATCCTGACCATGCTCCACCTGGTGCTGGCAACACAGGCACCTCGGCTACTCCGGCGGCTTTAATCTCAAACAAACATAAATGTCGGGGAAGAGTCATCAACATATCAAATGCAATGTCTCAACTGTCATGAGTTACGCTATGTTTGTCCTTTGATGGCTGGCCGTCCACGGTGAGTTATCCTTGTTTGTTGATCATTACCACGCACCTGTGCCACAATTAATGGAGAGCTATGCTTCAATCGTTAATCCTACGCTAAATCATCCTATAAATCTGGGATCCTAGCGTGTGATGTCCCTTTACTACGGGGCGACAAGGAGTGGCCCTACGGAGGAGTGATAAAGAGCAAACAGCTAAATCACACGGGTGTTTGTCCAGCCACCAGCCGACTTTCCCCCCTCACTGATCTGACTTTATTATTCAGTGATCCAGTTTTACGGCCAAGCTTCCTCAGCTCAAACGCCTGTAAAGCTGACCTGGCTATATAGCTGGTCCGGTGGAAAGCATGACTCTTTTATTGGCCGTGTACACCACTTGCTGATGTGAATAGTGGCTGGGTTAAACATCATTACTGAGAGTGTAGAGGCAGAGTTTGGAGGGGTGTGAGTCTGCCAGTATTTTGTGGGTCACGGCTGCAACCAGTTGCTGTTGGTGTCATAAACTTTCTTGGTTGTGTTTTGTGCCTAGGTTGTCGACTGTACATTTAGGATATTATATCTCAGGTTACAAAAGCATATAACATGAAAATATCACCTTAAATAATCACAAGAATTTCTTGTAAGTGCTAAAAGTTAACACCATAAGCTGTCCTCTTCCTGGCCACCATAATCCAAACACAGTCACTCTAATGGCACAAATGAATGACACAATTGCCCACCGGAGACACGAGGTCCAATATTGATGACACTCAACGAAGCCAAACACCAAAGGCACAGTAAAACTCGTGACACTAGCCAGATGCCTCTGGTTAGCATTGTACAGGTACCTAGTGACAGCACGAGGATCCCGTTCCTCTTATCAAGGAAAGAATCATTGAAATTGATTGAACTGGGGGCAGGTGAATCCACACTTACCTTACACGTCTTCAGTCCCTGGAGGCCGCTTCTGCTGAAACAAAAGACAGGTAACTGTTAGACGGGAACTAAGGCCAGCAAGTCAAAAGATAATACGCTAACATCAAGTCTGTGTCCCTTGCACCATCACACCATCTACCCGCCAGCCCTCAAAGGATGTACAGGGAAAAAATATAAGTAAAAATCCTGCCACTTAGGGTCATACCTGCCCGGTCTCAGTGCACAGAAAGTAATGACTTTGTCAATGTACAGTGTACAATGTGCGGAAGAGGAATATATGAAAAATACAAGGATCAAGGGAGACAGCGACTAAGGAGCAGAGCAAGTCTGAAAATAAGATCTGAATAGAAACTAGAAATAGAGAGGGAAAATAGGGGAAAGAAGATGTGGGGAAGGCGAAGCCGAAATTCTTGGTGTAATTTACGGTTTAACACACACCTTCAACAGCTGCTGTTCCAATATGCTGAGCGATAATGCTCCACGTTGATCATGTTCATACACATAAAACTTCCTTGCTATCAGACCTTCCCAAATCTTACAATAATTTCTTTTCGGGGACGAAGGGACGAAATAACTGACGTTAGACCGCTTCTCAACAGTGAGCTAAAACATCACCGTGGAACCTGGGCAGGCAATCTTACCAGAACGTGTGGGATTTTTCCTTTCGTTATCTTCAATAAGAGGGCTCTTCACGCACCTCAGCTCCATTACTTACAACATTGCGTATATATATATATATATATATATATATATATATATATATATATATATATATATATATATATATATATATATATGTGTATGTGGGTTGGTTGGGCCATTCTTACGTCTGTTTCCTTGCGCTACCTCACTAACGCGGGAGACAGCGACAAAGTAAAATGAAATAATAATAATAATAATAATAATATATATATATATATATATATATATATATATATATATATATATATATATCTTTTTTTTCTTTCTTTTAAACTATTCGCCATTTCCCGCGTTAGCGAGGTAGCGTTAAGAACAGAGGACTGGGCCTTTTTCCTTTTTTTGAATATCCTCACCTGGCCCCCTCTGTTCCTTCTTTTGGAAAACTAAAAAAAAAAAAAAACGAGAGGGGAGGATTTCCAGCCCCCCGCTCCCTCCCCTTTTAGTCGCCTTCTACGACACGCAAGGAATACGTGGAAAGTTTTCTTAATCCCCTATCCCCAGGAATATATATATATATATATATATATATATATATATATATATATATATATATATATATATATATATATATATATATAGCCGCTGAATGGACAGTGGATGACAGATGATTCTAGAGTGTCATTCATCACTGGCTGTTTTCCTGGTAACTCTGGGTACGGCCGGAGTCCTATCAATAATTAGTCTCTCGGGTTCAATTTGTCAGAGATGACGTCAGTGCCTGTTACGGGGCGTGTGAGGCTAAGTTCGTACGGGTCAGATGTGTCAGAGGTCATGCCTGCACGAGCCAGGTGTGCGAGAGAGAGGATATATATATATATACATACATATATATATATATATATATATATATATATATATATATATATATATATATATATATATATATATATATATATATATGTTTACCAAATGGCGTCCTAGCTTCGTCTCTTCGATGTATATCAACTGACTGTTATATTTCTCTCTTGTGTCTCCCCTGATGATGTGATTATTACACGAAAGTGCACTTGGGAACTTTTCGTGTTTCATTTTCCCCGTGGACTCATAGGAATATATATATATATATATATGCACCTCCATTGTCATGATGACAATATGCAGGTTATTCCCTTTGAATTATCTGTATGCCTTCTAACTTTAACCAGACTAGTCTGTGAGTTTCTGTTTTCCACCATCACAAACAGCCTCGAAAGGACCCAATGCTCTGTTGTTGTTGAAACTCCTCGGTATTCCTCTGTATTTAGAGGAGCGTCTTCGGTATTGTGGAAAAGTTTCTGAACACATTTGAAAATATCACAGAAAGCCACCGCATAAAACGCACACATACAGCCCAGCTCACTATGGTTTCCCTGTCTTCCACACACACACACACACACACACACACACACACACACACACACACACACACACACACACAAGCCAGCAACAAGTATGTCAATAAAGCTTCAGGGAACTAACGAGCACACTGCTGGGGTGAGTGTTCCCGGAGCCAACACTGCCACGTTGGCAGAGCCAGCAGCAGCAGCAGCAGCAGCAGGAGCAAGAGGCGAATAAAGAAACCTGGGATGATCATGGTCCCGGTGAGAGGGACGAGGAGAGACAGACGAGGAGAAGAATCAAAATGACGATTATGATGATGAAGAGGCGTCGAGCCAGACGTGGCGTAATTGGCTGGGTCATAGCTCATGCCTGTTGACATGTCGGTCGTCAGTGGCACCTTACCCCACGTATTGTCACCTGCCATTACGAGGAGCGGCTGCTGTAGATATACCTGGAGGCCAAAGCACATGTACATATAGCTAGAGCAAATTGTAGGGGACGCTGGGAATGATGATAAGCTAAAGCATGGGTCTGTTGATTTACTGGTAGGAAGTGCCAAGCCTCAGCCCGCTGGGACAAGCACTGGCACAACGCTGAACATATTCACCAGATTCCACATCTCGTAGAAAACGAGCTACAAAAGACAATTACGTTCGTGGCTCTTTAAGGACACACACACACACACACACACACACACACACACACACACACACACACACACACACACACACACACACCAATATACCGACGGCACTGGTTTATTTACTTATCAAGTAATTTGCTTTAACCCACTTATGAGCGTGAATGGACACACAAATTGTGAAAAAGAAAAAATATATAGGGATTCTCAAGGTTATCATCACGTTAACATACCCTAAGATTAAGATTACGTTTCCGTTCAAACATTTCATTGTCTACACCACACAAATTTCATCATTTTGTCCCTGGATCTTTTAAAAGTGCACTCTGTCTCCTCTCTATCGTCATCGTCCACAGGATGGGTGGCAGTGTACAATAAAATGAGCCACTCTTGCGGCAAAAATCAAAATCAGTCATATCTTAACTCAATACGTATAGCGAGACTAAGAATGAAGTGATGTCCGAAGACAGAATAAGGTGATGTCTGAAGGAGTATAGATCTCATACTCTTAAGTGTACAGTGTTGCAGCCCCAGGTAAACCCATGTGCGGTGGTGGGCCGACACTCAACATAAAGTCTTGGCGGTCCTTTGTAAACTTTGGCTACAGTATTAGACCCAAGTTCGCTTCAGGCTAAGGTGCCGCGGGAAGTTCAGCGCCAGTCACTGCTCCGTGAGGACCCACAGTTCAGTTAGTCTCACGATATTAGTATAAGCGATGAAGGAGTTTTGTGCTAACAATGTATGATTCCGAGCGTGACCCGCACCAACGCTGAAGGTACTACACACACACACACACACACACACACACACACACACACACACACAACTAGAGACCTTATACTAATGGTAGGTGCGCCGCTGCTTGATGATAGGCCAGGACTGACCAAATGGCAGGAAGTGTTGGTCTTAAAAGTTCCGGTCGTAAGTAGAGAGGGATCTACATTCATTTATACTAAATGGACATGATCATATTTCACACATGTTTCTCTTAGTTTAGCCATGTCATAAATGTAAAATTAATGCAGGTTCAAAGTATCCTAATATGTTAAACAGATTCTCTCTTTTTTTTTAAAGGCATGTATTCCACTCGGTGATGGAGAGACAGATGAGTGGAACGTGATTCGAAAAGATTGGGAACCAGACCACCTCAAGGGTCAGTCCACAGGCCAAGCTATTATACACATGGGTCGTACCGTCGTGCTCAAGGGTCATCCTGTTGTGCTCAAGAGTCGTTCCGTCGTACTCTCGAGAGATTAAGAAAGCATCTTCTGAGCCAAGTGTTGTCTGTCATCCTCTCACTGTCAGCCGTACCCCTCAGGTACATATCTCCTCCGGTTTGTATCACTTCTGTGAGAGACGTCACCAGGAAGCGAGTTTCTAGATGCCACTGGTGAACTGGTGAACTCCTACTGTGAGTCCTCTGTAAGATCAGTATCCATGTTGTGAATATTCATAACCAGACGACCCGAAAACTTTTCAAGAGAGGCGGGCTGACGGCACGTTAAGTCCACCCCTACCCCGGCCAGGGGGACTGATGAAAAATGCAAAGGTGGAAATTTTTTGTACATTATTTGTTCTGCCGCTACATAATTAAGAGGACATACGACGACATTCGCTAAACGTCAGGGTTAGGGCTAGCGCTCTGTCGCTCATCAAAGGAGGAGCTAAAGTGACGAAGAACGACCCGTGTGCGTTACGTGTTGTCAAGTGTTACGTGTGAGGTCGGGACACTGTATTTGTTTGTTGAGTGAATGCCAGCAACCCACGCGGAGGTGAGGCAAACAGTAAAGACAGCAACCTGGGTCAATGGGGTGAAACTTAACAGCCACTGAAATGCTACCTCACTACACAGCCGTCACTAACAATCATGATACCAAGGCAGGTAATAACAGTAAGACTTCCCTGGTCGGCGCGAGCGTAAGTGGGAGAGACAGAGCGAGTACTCACGAATTACTGCTGCTGGCGACCAGAGGAGAAGCACATGCAACAGAGACACTCGTAGTCTCTCTTTACAACCAGGTCACTGGCAGGTGAAAACTAACATCTTCCTTAACATCAAAAGGGGAAGTAGTTCCCAGTCCTGGTGAACTCAGCCATGCTAGCAACAGGGTTTCGCGGGTCGCGTGACCCTCACAAAGTCAGTCTACCTGACCTCAAAAGCTCCGGCGACCCCAACTGGTCGTAATGTTCGAGTAAACCAGCCATTACGGAGTCTTAAAAAAAATATCATCTCTAATGAGAGATACTTAACACATCCTGGGGGTTACGTGGCCAGGCTTGCTGTTGCTATATTGCACCAAAAACACCCAACGTGACCGAGACAACCAAACAACACCAGTATATCCTCATCACGAAAACAATGTGTGGTGCAAATATAAACGTAATATTTTTCTTTTTATTCATGCGAGTTCGCTGTTTCCTGTGGAGTGAGGTAATGCCAGGAACAAATGAAAAACGCCCCTCATTTGTTCAAATCCACCCCTTACCTGTCGTGTATAATACACCAAAACAAGAGCATTATATATATATATATATATATATATATATATATATATATATATATATATATATATATATATATATATATATATATATATATATATATATGAGACAAATCGTGAAGACGTGGGGTTTCCTGTGCAGGTGAGTATGACGGCATGACTCTGCTTCCCCGTAAACACGAGCCTGGGTTGCAGTATGTAGCCTTCCGCCCAAGTCTCTGGTGTCATCTTCCCCCGAGGTGCAAGTTCAACCAGTCCACTGACTCCATGATTGATGACTAGGGTCTGGTGTGTGGCACACACCGCTAGCTCCCTTACCCTAACCTGGCCAGGTGGCACAGGGATAGCCTACTTCATTAAACAAGTGGTCCGGGGCAATTTGAACAAGCCATAACTGTCCACGTCTTCAGAATTCCACGCGGGACTTCGCATGACAAATTAATCTCAGGTGATGATGAAGACAGCACTGCGTGAAATACAGCCATGAATATTTTCTGGTACTACAATCTCTGTGTGTTACACTTCTTGGTAATATGAACTTTACGTTACGGGGGTCTTACTTGTTTTTTAATCGGGTAACATGGAACGAAACCAGGCCAATTCTAATGGTTCATAAACCTCTGATAAGCATCTATTAAAGTTCTGTGGAAATATCAGTGAAAAGCTTGCAAACCCACGGATCCGTAAATGAGAGCGATGATAAAATGTTTCAAAATACAAACGTTAAACTAAAACTCAGGCTGACAGCTGTCACAACTTGTCTGTCACGTTTCAGTATACGTATGTACGAACGTTAGTACCCGCCCGCGCTGTACGGGAAAGGCAAATGGCTGTAGTAGGTGTGAACCCTGAAAGGTGGCATTTGTTGGCCTTTAAGGCCAGGATTTAATGCACTTAGACCCTGCCTTTGATCCTGAGGTACCTTCGTTGTAATTTCCTGCTGCTAAATTCGCCTATTCTGAATGACAGCGGTGAACTACGTGTATTCTATAAGGACTTTTGAATGCGTCCTTCGGTGGCCTCAAAACGGCCCTTTCGATCGATGTGAGACAGCTCAAGTCCATTCCCATATGTCGAAAACCATTTCAGCATACCCTGTTCTCCTCTCTCAAACCACACTTTCTTATATCACCACGCATCTCTCTTACCCTTTCATTATCTATCAAGCTAACACACACACCACATATTGCCCTAAAACATTTCATTTCCAACGCATCCACCCTCCTCCACAGAGCCTAATCTATAGCCCAGGCCTCGCATGGGTTATCATCATTACTATTATTATTATTATTATTATTATTATTATTATTATTATTATTATTATCATTATTATTATTATCATTATTATTATTATTATCATTATTATTATTATCATTATTAATATTATTATTTATTATTTTTTTTTTTTTTTTTTTTTTATACTTTGTCGCTGTCTCCCGCGTCTGCGAGGTAGCGCAAGGAAACAGACGAAAGAAATGGCCCAACCCCCCCCCCCCCATACACATGTACATACACATGTCCACACACGTGTATACATACCTACACAGCTTTCCATGGTCCACCCCAGACGCCTCACATGCCTTGATTCACTCCACTGACAGCACGTCAACCCCTGTATACCACATCGCTCCAATTCACTCTATTCCTTGCCCTCCTTACACCCTCCTGCATGTTCAGGCCCCGATCACACAAAATCTTTTTCACTCCATCTTTCCACCTCCTATTTGGTCTCCCTCTTCTCCTCGTTCCCTCCACCTCCGACACATATATCCTCTTGGTCAATCTTTCCTCACTCATTCTCTCCATGTGCCCAAACCATTTCAAAACACCCTCTTCTGCTCTCTCAACCACGCTCTTTTTATTTCCACACATCTCTCTTACCCTTACGTTACTTACTCGATCAAACCACCTCACACCACACATTGTCCTCAAACATCTCATTTCCAGCACATCCATCCTCCTGCGCACAACTCTATCCATAGCCCACGCCTCGCAACCATACAACATTGTTGGAACCACTATTCCTTCAAACATACCCATTTTTGCTTTCCGAGATAATGTTCTCGACTTCCACACATTTTTCAAGGCTCCCAAAATTTTCGCCCCCTCCCCCACCCTATGATCCACTTCCGCTTCCATGGTTCCATCCGCTGACAGATCCACTCCCAGATATCTAAAACACTTCACTTCCTCCAGTTTTTCTCCATTCAAACTTACCTCCCAATTGACTTGACCCTCAACCCTACTGTACCTAATAACCTTGCTCTTATTCACATTTACTCTTAACTTTCTTCTTCCACACACTTTACCAAACTCAGTCACCAGCTTCTGCAGTTTCTCACATGAATCAGCCACCAGCGCTGTATCATCAGCGAACAACAACTGACTCACTTCCCAGGCTCTCTCATCCCCAACAGACTTCATACTTGCCCCTCTTTCCAGGACTCTTGCATTTACCTCCCTAACAACCCCATCCATAAACAAATTAAACAACCATGGAGACATCACACACCCCTGCCGCAAACCTACATTCACTGAGAACCAATCACTTTCCTCTCTTCCTACACGTACACATGCCTTACATCCTCGATAAAAACTTTTCACTGCTTCTAACAACTTGCCTCCCACACCATATATTCTTAATACCTTATTATTATTATTATTATTATTATACTTTGTCGCTGTCTCCCGCGTTTGCGAGGTAGCGCAAGGAAACAGACGAAAGAAATGGCCCAACCCACCCCCATACACATGTATATATTATTATTATTATTATTATTATTATTATTATTATTATTATTATTATTATTATCATTATCATTATTATTATCGTTATCATTTATTAGATAATGCTTAGTGAACGAGGAAGGTGCACGTCACACTCCGCTATCATCGTTATAGCTGATGCCACTGCTGGACTACGAATGCGGAATTTTAAGAATCACTTCTACACTGTGGGGGCAGCACAAGTGCCGGTCGCTGGCCTATAAACTAAACTTCACTGTATGATATTCTCTTCCAATATCGAACACTAAGACTATCCTGATCTTTAGCTGCCACACATAATGCCATATACTCACTCTGCTGACGTAGGGTCTACGTGTGTAAGATACGGTCAGACTTGGACACACCGACATTAACATAGAGACTAGAACAAGTCGGCCGGATAAAAGCCTCTGTATATCATAAGAGAATAAAAGGTCCGATACAAATAATCCTTTCCTTTTGGCTCTCTCCCGGCGTGGCCAGCGCGGGAGATATATGGTAACGATAGACGGTATTGGGATATGTATGTGTTAGCATATGATGGCCAGTGTAGTGTGTAACCTCGGCCCCTCGAAGGCAGCCTCTACCGTCTCTGACGTCATCAGCATCTCCGCCAATCACGATTCAATCCGTCACAGACGTCGAAAAAAGGCGGGTTTTTTTCTTTTTTTTTTTTTGGCGTCGTGTGGTTTTAATGGAAAAGACGAATCGCTGGTATATAAATCGGCTCATAAATCATTGTTACTAATAATGTAATCATCAGAGCGATACCAAACGGAACTTGTGAACAAGTACTATGCATAAAAGATGAGTTCCACGTCAATGAAGTGCTATATGTAAACTTCTTTACGATAAAGCGACGAAGAATTATGAGCTGAGCATAGAATTGTGACATGGTGAGCCACTCCCTCCCACCCACCCACCCCAAAAAAAGGAAAAAAAAAAAGGGGGAAAACATATTTTACTTTCACAGTAATTCTGTAGCATGTTCTGCTTTGAAGAATATTCAGCTCAAGAAAAAATCTTGAGCGAAAGTTATTAATCTCATTCTGTCGTCTAGAGTAATCCCTGAGAAAACTCTGATTCACTCAGGCTTACCAAGTTTAGTCCCTTAGGCCGTAACTTGATTAATTTGTATGGAGGGCACAAGCGGGAACCAGCCCGGCGGCAACTTGGCGAAGTGAGGTGGGCGTAAGTTGTAGCAACGCCTCCTCCTCCTCCTCCTCCTCCTCAAGTTGGAACCGCCGAACCAGCGTTGGGAACAGTGTTGCCGACGGTGGCCGCAGCCTAGCCGACCTGTGAGGAGGACACGCTGCTCACGGCGGCAGCGGGGTCAAACAAGGGCGGCCGCACTGGCTGCGGCAAGGCTGAGCCAACATGTTAACGACAACCTCACCTACTGTGTTGCTGCTACACACGGACACGCTGCAGGGCCAGCCTGCTGGGAGCACCAGCCTCCAAGCTGTTGACTCTCCTCCCCGCGCTGCCATATTTGAGTAGGCTGTGCCATGTATGGTACTGATGTACTTTATATTGCAGTATGTATATTACACCTGTATTCTGCATTGTTGTATCATGTATATCGAGGCTGTATCATGTGCTGCATCATGCATACTTCTGTTGTAATGTGTTGTAGCATGTATTACCTCTGTAATTGTGTTGCAGTATGTACACTACTGTTGATATACGTGTTAAACTATGCACTTCTGTAATTGTGTTACAGCATGTATTACTGCTGTAGTATGCATCGTAGCATGCATAACACTGCCCTGTTATTGCGCAAGTATATAACTGTTGCACTGTCGTGCAACATGTATGGCACAGGTGAAATATATGCTGCAACATGCATATCATTGCTTTATTTAGCGGAGTTTAATGCATCATGCTGCCGCATTATGTGTCGCAACAAGTGGTTGCAGCGTGTGTATCACAGCTGCATGAAGTGTTGCAGCACGTACATCACAGCTGTATGAAGAGTTGCGGCATGTATTACTGTTGTAGCGGAGACGGTCGGCAACACGGACACCCCCACCTCCCACCAAAAACGCCCCTACGACACACAGACACACACACACACACACACGCACCATCTCACGGCATATGATGCAGAGTCCTGCCGTTAAGTAAACTGTTCTGCTATCCTAAGCGATATTCTGGTCTGACATCTTCGCTATAACTTCCTTCATAACCGATCATTTCCCATGGATCTTCAACTTAAACCTACGTCCTCTCCCAACTTTGCATGAGTGCCGATAATCATCAGTGAACCCGACGATGACCTACGTGAAATGATTTAACCCTGATGTTCAGCTGGGGCTTCAAATGAAAGCCAACACCAACAGATCCCGGGATAAACAGATCTCTCAAAACCGAATGAGTTCTTTACCATATCGGCCGAACATCCTTCTTATCCTTCTAGGATATGCATGCGAATACGCAGACAGGGTAATTACCAGTATGCTTGTGACAACAGCTTGCCTACATAAACCGATGAATCCTTGCTGGCTAGTGGTAAGGCTTATCTCCACGGTGAAGAAGCGGTCGTGTCATCTGTCTGTTGGAAGTTGGCAGTCGAACGATGACTAACGCCCACACACAGTCATCAATCATCCGCACCCATTTGCTTTAGCAGAACAGAAACTCCAGACTGCTGGCAGTGATATACTTCCGGGGAAATATGTTAAGTGTTGAACGGCAAGGTGGTGCCTGCAATATGGGAAGAATAAGGAGGAAAGGTGACGGGAAAGATGTTGCAAAGTGTGCACGTCCTCCAAAATTCGTAAATACTCTCCCCCCATCTCCTCTTGCTCCATTTCAGTAAAATCTATATATTCAAATTAGGGCCTAGCCTTGATGTAGACATTTCTCCGTGACTGGAGCCTCTAACGTGAAAAAAAAAGTTTGAATAGTTCCTAAAAAAAAAAGGGTTCATTCAAGTGAGCCTACATCGATCACCTCGCTGCTAACTGCCAGGGGGAACATACTCGATGTCAGATCAAAACAAAACGAGGACAAGTGATGTGGGACCGTCCATCAGTCATATCTCTAATGTTTTGGTTCGACCTGCTCGTTAGTTCCCGACAATATTTTTGAAATAGCTGATCAGAGAATATCATGTTCTGTGGCAGCCATGGCAGCTGTGCCGGTAGGAAACAAAGACAATTAATGAAAAGCCAGGCACAGACCTTTTTTAACAGAGTTTCAGTTCATGTGACCCATTTGTTTCTTAAGAGGATCAAAATGTTAAAACTACGAGCAGAAAACAGGCGAAGACGAACGCAAAGTGAGGACAAAAGCTCACCTGATGAGCTATAAAAAAAAAAAAACAGGGTAGCCATTCAAAAAAAAAAACTATCATAAAACCAGAATGGAATGAAAGACTCCTGTGAGAGATCAGTCCCGATGGGCGATGATGCTACTCAGCCAGCCCGGGTAAGAAGCTTCCTCAGCATGACCCACACCACGACACCCTGACATGTGCTGCTCATCACCAGACTGGACATAATCTTGATCTAATCCACACGAAGTGTTCCTCACGAAGTTAACAAACGTCTCAGGCTGAGCTACAGTTAATAGCCCATCCGTCTGGGGTTGCACGCAGAAACAATTACTTACGACAAGCTTTGCAGGATATGATAAAAAAATATAGTACTACTTGATTAAAAATGTTTCACTGTATGATCATCATCAAGGCGTTAAAATTGAGTTTGCGAAACAAAAGCTACCGAGGAAAAGGTTACTTTCCTGGGATGCAGTTGAGTGTGTGGGTAGCGGCACCGTGCGGTGGTGAATGGCAATGACAAGTACACAAAAGGGTCGGCGGGAGGGGGGGAGGAGACAGCCGCCCCTCACTCCCAGTAATTCCCTGCAAAATTATAACTTACTCTCCGTCCAGCGTCGTGGTTTACTACCCGCTACCATGATACCTCTACGGGTACTGGGACAGACACTGTGCTGTCGGTACCCTCCCTCACCACTACTGCTGCTGCTGCTTTCACAACCAGTGTCACCCCACTCTTACTGCTACTACTATTTCTACTACCACTATTATTACTACTACTACTACTACTACTACTAACATTACTCGTTCCGGATACCATTATGACCGACGACCCTTCTGCCCTCAGCAAAATGTCTCACTCCCACACTCACCCATCTGAACAAGAGCCAGAGTCAGCCCCACACTCTCAAGACCAGCAGTCACCATACGCCTCTCCTTACACTGCATCACCACCGCTGTGCTATTCCACTCCTCCCCACCTCACCTGATAACGTGAGTCCCAGCATGCCCTAACCAGCCGTCTGCAGTACCCCTTCTTCCAATTTCCCTTCCCCATACCTCCATTCACCGTCTCCCCCTCTTCCTCCACCCCACAACCCCCACCTCCTGTACTCCCCCTTCCTCCCGTCCTTGCAACAAGACGCGATGATCAAGTTCATCAGTTTCTTTAATGAAGCCGAAGCCACAATCCACTTTTATTCCGCTAATGACTTCCACCGCCAAGATTACATTCCCAATGGATTCTTTCTTTTATAGAGTTTCGGATTAGAACACGGGGAGGCATTATGGACGGTTAACACAAGTCTTATGAGTCCCGGGATTGGTTCCGAGGACTGACGGGGGGAGATGCGGGGGGGAGGCAATGCCAACGTCGTTATGGATAATCAGTCCAAGCATATCTAGGGAGGCAGAGCGTGTGCGTTGGTTCGTATGAAGTAAACTGTCTGTCAAGGATACACGACATCTTCCCCGAAGGTGGAACGAATATCAAAGTCCATGTACGCATAGCTTTAACCATGCAGATGTTGTACTAAGAATGCCAAGTTGTGTGAGGATGATACAAACACATTACCTCTGCCTCACTCACTCGTGCAACTTAGCATACATACAAACATACGGGCCTCCGTGGTCTAGCGGTCAGCGTTCCTGACTATGAGTCAGCACCGACTCGCTCGGAAGTAGGCTTAGAGAAGTTCGAATCCTAGGCGAGGCAGTCGGCCTACAACCAACCTCTTAAGCGTTTATCCTTCCCTTGGGACTGATCGATAAATGGGTTCCTGGATTAAACTGGTGTGTGTGTGTGTGTGTGTGTGTGTCAGGGAAACCTCCTGAAAATGTGTTGGAGCAGCGTGCCACAAGGCTTGGTTCTGGGACCATTAATGCTCTTCTTGACCTGTGTAAATGACTTACCAGGACTGGACTCATACCTGAATACGTCTGGAGATGATGCCACGGTCCAGGGGGAAATAAAGATGGAAAAACTGCATCAAGATACAAAGGTACGTAAAACAAACTACAAAGTACAAAGTTAATCTGACATTTGGCTGATGAAATTCAAACCGAATAAATGCAAAATATGGAGATAAAACACAGTTAAAGGAGGCCTCGATATGAATACTGAGCTGCAGGAATGTCTATGAGAGAGACCTGGAAGTCAACACTGTACCTAAGGGAAACTAATTGTCTGTTGACAAATAACAAAATGGATCTCAAGAACATAAAGACAGGAGATTCTCGGCAAACTGTTCACTCTTAATGTTAGGTCGAAAACTAAAACATGCTTCTTACGTTTGGTCACTGTACATGAAAATGGACAAAGAGCTAATAGAGAAAATCCAGTGGACACGACCCATGATGATACGAGGGATCACCAGCCCCCTTTCCTCTGATATCCCACTGGCTCCTTATCTGTGGTCAGTAGTGTAGTGTCAGCAGACCCTTGCCTGTGACCAGCAGTGACCAACGGACAATGTCCAGAGGGAGGGAGGCACGGTCAACAACACGTCTGCTCTGGACTTTAGGCGTTTTGTTATGGACCCCTTGTTAAGGACCCTCCCTTTTGTCTGATGATTCACTCTCATCTTTTGTGGCCAAGCCCTCCCGCTTTTGTGTCGTGGGTCCAAAATGATTCTGGATGATTTGAAATGCTCCATAAACCTGGTGGGAGAGAGTGGCTCTGAATATGAACTCAACTACAAACTCTTTTTCTTTTTCATTCTAGTTTTCCGTTATTCTTATCTTTTTTTTTTTTTTGGTAGTATGACTGCATTACTGTGTATGCACTACCAGTGTTCGTTACCAGAAACAATTTCTGGTAAACAGACAGTCCATAGGAGGAAGAGCAGTATGCGAATGAGAAAGAACAAGAAAAGCTGACAAAAAAGGACTAGGTGGGAGAAAGTGTACACTCACACTCTGACAATACAGCATCATATCAACTGTTCTTTCAAGCCTATATGAATAAGAGTTCCGAACTGCATTGAAGTCTGGCCGAACTAAACGTCTAGAAGAGTGACTCTCAAAGTGATCCATCCAACTACAGATTCCCCTGGAGGAGCTGTGAAATACGTCCTTAGCTTTGGTCTTATTCAACGTACAGAATGCAGACGTAACGTCTCTTCATAGTTCCGTAGTCTAGTTCATGTGTGGGGGGGTTAAGAGGCGTGCGTTACCACCTTACTCTTCCTGAAGTGTAGATATCAGTGTTCCTCCTAGCTGTCTGCGTGTACTAGGGATAACCACAATATCTAGGGCGGTGAGGGGGCGGGCGCAAGCATGGTGAGAGCATGTTTAAGAGCGGTGTGGTAACAAGATGGCACTTGTGTTTCCATGAGGTCGGGCATAACAATGACGATGTATACGTGCGTCCGTGTGACCCTTGGGTATAACAGAGTGGGAGTGTACATGTGAGGATGGAGACTCTGTATGGGAGCCACGAGTGTAAGTGTCAGGGATCAAGTGGATGGGAGCCAAGAGTGTAAGTGTCAGGGATCAAGTGGAAACACATGACAGAAATGAGTTACAAGACGAAAGAATCGCCGGTGTTTTTCTTGTTCACTTCCTGGGTGTGAGGGAGAGTTGTGGTCGATGAAGCAAGTTCCACGCTGCCTCCTGTGGCTCACAGGTCAGAGAGGCGGGGTTCCGGAGCACGACACTCACTCTCTCTCTCACCCCTTTGATGTTCCCTCAAGACGGTACCGTTAGAGATAATCATCATAATGACCCACATTAATCACGAATGATTCATGAAATATTAAACAAATCATTTGCAACAGTTAACGATATTCGAAGTCATCATTAGGGAAATTTTCTACAGAAATGCAAAATTCCACTGATCATTAAACGTTGCAAGATGATCTCACTAATGAAGATAATCATGAAAATGGATCATTAGGGATGATTACTGACGGTCGAGGTCTTCGTTATTTCTGGAGCCAAATCCTCCACTCCTCTTTTGGGAGATACCCATCTTTCCTTTTTTTTTTTCCCCCAATGCTATCTCTTCATATTCATATATCTGCACGACATAACCCTCTATCATTTTCAGTTCTACGCGGTACATATCTTCACATATCCATGTCTAACTTCTGTCATCTTAATCTGATGTGGTAAGCCCTAAAAAAAAAAAGAAAAAAGAAAACGAGTATGCCGGAGGTGCCCGCTGGTCACCTGTCTTCACCACGTAATAAAGGGCAGCGTTGCGTGTTCTTGAAGAGAGGGTGAGTATCTCAGCGAGGCTGAGTGCTTACAACTCCTTCAGTGCCTTCAATATCAATGTAGTATGGACAGCTCTAGGGCGTGTTGGGCCACTGATTTTTGTCAGATAATTCACTATCAAATAGGTACGGAATCACAGCTATTGAAAAAAAAAAAAAAAAAAAAACTTCAATGGTCAAATCTATACAGTTATTACGACACTTTTAACTCTTATTACATTTTCAGCTTTGAGGTTGACCAGGCATTCATATCAGAGTCGAAAAAAGAACCTTATATCAAAGGCTTGACAAAGTACGAAGTAAAATTCTTACAAAGCCAAAATCTAAGATAATACAATATACTCACTATGGAAAGACATATTCATCTTGAGAGGAATCACCGCTCATGCATACGCTGGCTTTTACCATAAGTAGATTTTTTCCTCTTAATGTCTAATAAGTGAATGATTATAGCATACACACACACACATTAAAATATATATATATTCCATTACATGCTCAGTTGCACGAGGCACATAGATCAATACAAACTCGTGACCAATACAAAACAACACAACTAGTGACCAAAACAGATATCAACACAACTCGTGACCAATACAAAACAACACAACCCATGGTCAACACAACTAATAACACAGACCAACACAACTTGTTACTGTGGTCAAAGCGGACGACTGTGTGTAAGAATGTTCGACAGGCCAGTGGTCTTGCGAACCGAATGGATGTAAGAGCAGTGAGTGTCATTACCTATATGCACAGGTAAGTGAGGGAGTCTTACACTTGAGACCCCCCATCTCCTGAACATTTCCTATTACCACACAACTTCTTAAATCCATGTATGCTGTCTGCGTTAAGGTGTCCATTCAGCACCCTGATGCTACAAGAGTATGTCTTGAAGTCCCTAGCCTGCCAACGCCCGTGAACCAGGGCATGGATGCGCTCCACGTAAGTACGCTACCAGTTCTATTTTCCTGCATATTACAACGTTAATTGAATACGGACTTTTCAACCGGGAATAAAATTCATAAGGCACAGGCCTGCTTCATTAAGCACCGGGTGGGACCCGTCGCAAACATAAATTCAACATCATGTTGGCAACTTTTGGCCACGTGAGATAAATAAGGCAACGTCAGTTACTGTTACCTGATGTTACATCAGATTCTTCTGGCATCAGGCCTCCAGTCTGTCATGTTAACGTACCTGGCAACAATAACACCGCTAATGTAGAAGAAAGCTAATCGTACAATGATCATGAGCATCGTAATTATCATCCCCGATTACTGATAAACTTTGCAACAGTTGTCCTGGTTACCTTTATGAATTTACCCGCAGTGACTGTTGTCAATCATCTTCACTACCCTCCTTACGGCTCACATAATAACACACCAGCAAACGTGATCCAGTACACTGCAATACAGCACCGGTAGAATACAATATGTAGCGTAATGATCGAAATTTGATTACAATTACAATTTCTTTTTTGTAACTGGTAATTTGAGAAACTTCCCAGGGATTCAAATCTAAAAAGAATGAGTATTCACTCATTCTTTTCAATTTCCTATTTACTACTCTAGGGTAATGAGGGAAATTATTCCTTGGGCTCCTACATCCTCCAACTCCACACTCCCCTTCTGCGTCCCACAACCCCACACTCCCTTCTTGCATCCCACAATCCCACCTTCTCGTCCATCATCCCACTCCTTATCTTCTCTAGGAACATACTTCCCGGCATCTCGCTCCAGTACTACCCCTGACCACAGGAGAGCCATATAAAGCTGGGGTTCTCATCCCCAAACTTTTATCACCCAGGGAATTCCTGGAGGAGACAGAGCCGGGGCCACGTTGGGGAAGACAAGGGAGCAAGTGATAAACTGGGACTTCCTGAACTTCTTATCTCCAAGTGACCAGAAAAGTCAATCGTCTTAAGAAGGCTGGTCCTGCCCGGAGACGGAGGGAGGTTTGGCCAGACTCTACAATAATGCCCTCCTCCCGGCCGTCTGCGCTGTGTCTTGCGGTACGAGAGGCCTCACAATGTGTTACGGCCTCAGCCAACCTTACTGGCTCTCCCTACGTCAGTCCTCACAACGTCTACGGCTGCAGCCAACCGTAATAATCTACCTAGCCATATTCCAGTCATGCTAATCAGAATGTTTGTTTGAGGGAATAAGTTGCTACTGACGGTAAAGAGAGGAGGAAAGTGAACCATGAAGAGGAATTAGTGATTCAGACGGAGGGGCTCGTGTGTCCTCGACGCCGTAATGTGGCAGGAAACTGACCGAGAAACTCCATCAGGAGAGATCCCGGCGGGCCGGCCAGGGGGATCAAGGGCTCCTGGTATGCCTGCTACCCCCCTAGGGTGTCCTGGCCCTGCACTGGGACACATGCCACCCCTTGTGCGCTTCCTGACCTTCCCCTAGAATGCCTGCCACCCTGGGACGGTTTGACCCTTCCCTAGGACGTCCTCCTTAGGGTAGCCTAACCTTCCCCTGGGATGTCAACCCCTTTCCTAGGACGCTGCCACCCCTTGAGCGGCCTGACCTTTCCCTGGGAAGCCGGCCACCCCTGAGGCGGTCTGACCCACCCCTGAAACGCTAGCCACCGGAGTCATCCCTAGCACGGCAGCCTCCCCTGGCGCGACCAGACCCTTCGCTGTGACGCCTGCCAACCCTGGGGTAGCCTAGGCCTTCCCTAAGACGTCCGCCACCCTGGAGCGGCCTGACCCTTCCCTGGGACGCCTGCCTCCCACCAGAGCGACCTGACCCTTCCATGGGAAATCTGCCACCCCTGGGGTGGGGCCAGTGGGAGGACCAGAGAAGGAACAAGGGAGGCACTGGATGTGCCACGGGAGAGCCACCAGCCGCTGCGCCTGACTGATAATATATTTATTCATGGCTTTATCCCCTCCGTCCCCTCCCCTGCGCGGGCAGCAGAGGCAGACGCTGAGCCGGTCACAGCCACATCCGCCACGTAGCCAAGGATAGAGGGGCTTTCCTCCTGAAGAACGTGCCGGGCATAAAGATGACGTTATCATGACAACGGTAGACTAAAACCATTATCCTCTACTCATGATTACACCAATACTTCAAGGCTGAACTCCTTATCCTGAGACGTGACTCATGGTCGCTGTACACGGTGAGCGCATGCTTCTGGGATGGCTGACAAAGACACAACCTCAGAACTGACTCACGGCCGTGATTCACACGTCATTCTACCACTGTCCATGTATGTGGGTACTGAACCCAGGAACTAATTTCTAGGTATGTGTGTATGTATGTACCTATCCATTCAACACATAAACATAGCCGACCCCTGTAACTTGTATGTCATCCTACCGTCAATACACGTGGGTACTGACTCAACAAGTAACTTGAGTGTCTGTGCATCAGAGAGTCAGGAGACCCTCTATGTTGGGATGGCCAAGGCACCCCACATGCTTAATACAATCATACGCGATGAAACATCAACTTGGAAAAAATTTGAGACGTGACAGGCATATGATACTCACTATCGGCTGTTTCTCTACCCATTAAATCCAAACACATGGCTAGTGAGTACTTTGAAGAACTGCTGAATGTGTAAGACAAGAGGAGAGTGGTGGCTGTGATGTGTGTTAGGACAAGGTGGCGTGTGGAGTTGATAGATCTTGGCGATTGGTATGTTTGGAAAGAGAGGATGTAGTGAAAGCCTTGTGTAAGACGAAGTGTGGCAAAGCAGCAAAAGTGCACGGGGCAGCGGACAAGTGCCTCAAGAAAAGGATGATTGTGCTGCCGAGTGGTTTGTAAGACCCAAGGTGAGGTGCATGATGACTGGTGAAATGCACGTAAAGAGCCTGTAAAAGAAAGCGAAGGGAACAAACGTGAAGGAACGAATTACAGCGATATAACTGTTGGGTGTACGTGGTAAGGCAAACTAGAAAGTGGTGAATGAGAATGTGGTGGCTTGAGCTGAGCATCTGATTAGAGGGCATGTGGAACAGGCGTTTGCTATAAAAACTTTGTGGGAGTAACACTAGTGTCAAGAAAGAATTGTAAGACAGGGTTAACCTAGAGGACTTGTGATTTGACAATCACTTGTTTACCAAATGGCTTCCTAGCTACGTCTCTTCGTTGTATATCAACTGACTTATATTTCTTTCTTGTATCTCCCCTGATGATGTGATTATTACACGAAAGTGCACTTGGGAACTTATCGTGTTTCATTTTCCCTGTGGACTCATAGGAATATACTTGATCACGCGCAAATTTGTGATCCTTTCCAATATATATATATATATATATATATATATATATATATATATATATATATATATATATATATATATATAGAGAGAGAGAGAGAGAGAGAGAGAGAGAGAGAGAGAGAGAGAGAGAGAGAGAGAGTAGTGACCCACCCTGTAGAATGTTTGTATTTGTTTACTGCATACAAATGGCCCTCAACCCAAACCCCAGTCAACTTTTAACATATTTATTTTCGTCTGTATAACTCTAAACACTGGAGTCTGAAGGATGCCTGTACTGCCTTATCCAAGCCAAAGCAACTGGTATGATAAAAACTGGTCAGATCATCCCGCTAACTAATCCACGACCGCTGTATACGTGAGAGATAAGTTGGAAGTGAGACTAACATGAAACCTACCCTCAGAACCGACCCAGGGTCTCAGGACACACGACAAACAAGCTGGCGGTGAAGCAAGGTACACAGTATTTCCACAACCGTGTACGTAGACGTCTGAGTTAAATGTCAAGAAGGCAATAACAGTCAGCTGAGACCCCCTCCGCTGCAGCTTACCACCAGTAGCAGCCGGACAAAAACCAGTTCTGTCCAGGTTTTCTGGAGGGGAAATATTAGCGTATAAACCTCTTAACGCGGGACCCAGGGATGATGTAAGTGCTCAGAGTACGACTGTGATGGTCTCCTCAAGGTTCAGGTATACTCCCATGTTACTACACACATGCACACTACCGTCTTCTAACGCACTGTACACGGTAGGTGCTATTATGAAACGGGAGTATAAGCTGACCATCAGGAGAGGAGCCAGACACTCCCTCAGACGAATCTAATCCACGTCGTAAGGCCAGTAATCCTCCACCAATTCCGTCCCGCCTGTTCCCCGCTGATAGTAAAACTCAGGAGTAGACTGGACGGACAGACGGTGTCGAGCGATCATTGATACTTGTTGACTCCCACCGCTGGTGGATGATGGGGGGTAAATGGCCACAGTGGATGGGTATGACTCTGGATGAAAGACTAGGATGGCTTGAAGATGGACATGATGGATGGATGGTCATATTCATGGGTGAGTGGCACCATCCTCCTCACATTACCCCCCGGCGGTACAGCAGCAGAGATGGCTGCCACGACCGGTCTGTCGTGAGGGTGTGTCATGACACCGTCTTCCTGTCACTACCTCCTGGTGTACACTTGTCTGCTTCTGATGACACCTTGCAAGACACGCAAGAATATATATATATATTTTTTTTTTTAAACTATTCGCCATTTCCCGCATTAGCGAGGTAGCGCTAAGAACAGAGGACTGGGCCTTTTTTGGAATATCCTCACCTGGCCCCCCTCTGTTCCTTCTTTTGGAAAATTTAAAAAAAAAACGAGAGGGGAGGAATTCCAGCCCCCCGCTCCCTCCCCTTTTAGTCGCCTTCTACGACACGCAGGGAATACGTGGGAAGTATTCTTAAACCCCTATCCCCAGGGATAATATATATATATATATATATATATAGAGAGAGAGAGAGAGAGAGAGAGAGAGAGAGAGAGAGAGAGAGAGAGAGAGAGAGAGAGAGAGAGAGAGAGAGAGAGAGAGAGAGAGAGAGAGAGAGAGAGAGAGAGTGTGTGTGTGTGTGTGTGTGTGTGTGGGCTGGTTGGTGAACATTACGTAAATCTTTCTATACTAACTATAAAAGATTGGTACACATTACTGGTTGGACCAGAGAGCAGTATGTGAGGAAAGCTACAGAGACGGACCCTTTGCCCAACCATGACTTGCCTCGGATGCTCCTGTACTATCCGTATGGGACACTCATCCAACCTATACCGTATGCCATACAGTTGCGGTGATATGTAACACCCGCTGAAGTCTGTTCCTCTCGTACATCCAAAATCTGTTGCTCAACAACCCTTGGTGTCTAAGTACTCAATCTATAAAGAGCAGAGTACAAAAATTAGGAATAATGATAAACAGAAGCAAAAGAGTAGGAGCCAAAAGGTGTAAGATACAACGAATGAAGAAGAGGAGGAGGAGGAGGAGGAGGAACTGCAGAGAGATTGAAAATGAACGAAAACAGTGGTCCATGTGGAGGATACGATGTTGGGGGGGGGGGGGGGGGGGGGGAAATCAGCGAGACAAAGCCTCCACGTCCATTACTAGCTCACACAGTCCCCCTCTCCCAGCTCCGGCCTCCTTATATCAGGCATGGAAACAGATTCCGGATTTCTCCTATGGTGATACGGACCATTCGGTTAGGTTGGGCCGCTTCAAATGATCACAAATAATTCAAGCTTGCGTGATGGTGGCGGCATTTTGTGTGTGGGGGTGGAAAGTATCCGCCAGCTTTGTCCCCTGAAGGCATAAAGTTTGCAATAAATCGTCCGGCGGCTCAGAATTCACAAATCTTATTTTCAGGGGAGAAATTCCTGAGACGATGATTTATCCCCTAGGGGTAGTCTTAAGAGGTATGGCTGGTCACCGGAAAGCATTCTGGGCGTCCTAAAACCCCCCCTGTGCCGCGTCGCAGATGTCCTCCACTCTCTGTCTATGTAATGCAACGTTGTTGTTCCCTGCGATTGATGATCACAGCCGGGATGAGGGAAGGGGGTGTTATCATCTACTCCGTGGTGGCTGGATGAGAATCATGGACATGAATGTCTGGACTTTCCTTCATCCCGTGCTAGGCTTCTGGATGGTGAAGTGGTTGTCACGCTCCCTCACCGGTGGTATATTCCGTGAGGGTATAACTCCCCGGAGGTTAATGCCAGGGAAGAGGTCCCTCCAACGCCGCTGGTTAATGGTTCGGCCTGATGGGATGGGGGCAATCTGTCACGTAATACACGCTAGTGGTCCTCGGGGTAAATCTGCGTGAAATGCTTTCATCTGAGGTTTTCAGTGAAGAGGGGGAAGGAAAAACAGAGGGTTTTGCATGGATGTACGTATGAATAAAAGAAAGGGTTGAAATATTCAAAAAGGCCACGATTTATAGTAAATAAAATATTGAAAAAGGCTACGATTTTTGGAAATAACAGTAAGAAAAATAGGGGGGATAGGAGAAAAGGACGAATGAAAATTGATAAAATACAAAATGTAAACAAAGGAGGGATGGGACGATGGATGTTGATGAGATGAATGACAGCACCGGCGACGACAGAGTGGAACCCTGCCACCTGCAGAATCCTCAATGCCATCACTGGCGTCTGGATGTTAAACTCCGTCGTCTACAATCAGCGTCTAAGCTCACAGATGCGAGAGCGATCAACTGACATCTGTAAAGGCTTCATAAAGCTGCGTAATCATGTTGACGTCATCCATGGCAACCAACACTTATGCATCACAGATTTCGACGGCCATCAGACCTCCCCACCCCTCAGCAACGTCAAAAGGTGTTCCATCTACACCAACACCACCACTTCCGACAGTCCTCATATAACCCTCAAATGCCCAGTCAGTGTTTTCCACAACGGTTCTCCCTGCGATCCTCGCGGCCCCAGTGTGTTTAACCCCGCACCACTTCCGATGACCCCACCCCACCCAAGAACGAAGCTGTGGTTTTACTATGACTACACTTTACATTGCTCTGGTGTTCCTCAGAACAAACTCGAGAGTGTTGCTGCTACGCTTGTGTCGCTGTCCTCCCCAATCCCTCGGCCCGTAGTACCACCACGACACAGTTCCCTACCACCACGTCTACGTCACCTGAGACGCTCCCATAATGATGGCAATAACCGTAATGATGGTAGATGCTTCTGCAAACAAATCAAGGTCGCGTCAGGGATAGACACAACCCTTGCCAAAACCCCCACTTCTGAGGTTATACCGGGCTAATGCGAGGTGAGGCCGTCATCACGTTGGTGTTGGAACCCACCTTAATGATGGATTATGTGTCCTGAATCCTCGACTCCACCCGCCCACACCTACAAGTACCATTAAGGAGAACCAAATCCGCGATTCACTCCTGTGGCATTTTAGTTGTTTTTTTTTTCACGCTGTGCATGACTAACATATTTCTAGTGTTTACATACGGCTGGGAAAATTCTGAGGTTTTTTTATGACTAAAATTATTCCTTAATGGGAAGATAACGGCCAGAAAATCTCCCAAAGTGAAAAACTCTGGTTTGTATCAGTAAATTACTGTCGTTTGATGTAATTATCGAGACTGTAGTGTTTATGGTTCCATTTCCATGTGAATGGATGTAAACGGCAGTTGGGTACAGCGGCATTAACAGGCACCGACAACGCAAGCCCTGTGATCTCAACAGGTAACAACAGTAAAGTAAACAACAGGAGTTCGAAAAACGGAAGTTAACGGGTGCGACGGCGGGGGAGAGGCAACATAGCCCTGACGTCTGACTGGCGTAATTGCTCCAATGTACCCGTAATTACAAGCCACAATTTCAGTCACAAATTACGCTGCGGTTGTAAACCGGGACCTAAATATTCATCACCAAAGTCAGAAGAATGGCTGCAAGCACACACACACACACACACACACACACACACACACACGTAATCCAAGTAAAGAAAATCATCCTTAGCCCAAATGGTGTACGGCCGAAACTACGTACTATCATCCCAACACGTTGTATATGGCTGTGACCGGAAAGTCAAACCTCTCTTGCATAAGAGCACAGGAAGATAGATCCCTTGAAATCATCCGAGTTTCATCCGATAACTGATTTAGAAAAAAAGGATGATGATAAAAGGTGGATAGAAACTTGCACCGTCGGTCACTGTTAATATAGCTGGTAACGAGCGGTCGTTCATAACCCAATCACCACGATATACCATCACACTGAACACTACAGTCGGGGTAATTACGTCAAACGACGTAATTTACTGATACAACCAAAGCCTTTTCACTTCTGAGATTTTTGCTGACAGTTATCTATCCCATTTTCTAACGATTTCAGTCATAGAAAATGGGAAAAATTTAGAGGGACGTGAAATGAGAGTCTGCATAATGGAGTGACTGCTGGTGTTAGCTGGGTCGTCCTCAAGTGACACATTGAGAAGGAGACTACACCCTGCTCCTCCACCACCCTGAGGCAGACGGGCTACAGCTGTGGGAAATACTACACCCTGCTCCTCCACCATCTTGAGGAAGACGTGCCACAGCTGTGGGAGATACTACACCCTGACTCCTACACCATCCTGAGGGAGACGTGCTACAGCTGTGGGAGATACTACAACGTGCTCCTCCACCACCCTGAGGCAGACGGGCTACAGCTGTGGGAGATACTACAACCTGCTCCTCCACCATCCTGAGGGAGACGGGCTACAGCTGTGGGAGATACTACAACCTGCTCCTCCACCATCCTGAGAGAGACGGGCTACAGCTGTGGGAGATACTAAACACTGCTCCTCCACCATCCTGAGGGAGACGTGCCACAGCTGTGGGAGATACTACACCCTGCTCCTCCACCATCCTGAGGGAGACGTGCCACAGCTGTGGGAGATACTACACCCTGCTCCTCCACCATCCTGAGGGAAACGGGCTACAGCTGTGGGAGATACTACACCCTGCTCCTCCACCACGCTGAGGCAGACGGTACAGGGAAGGAGGCACTACTTCCTGCTTCCCCGTCACCCTGCCAACAATGACAACGTGGCAGCGGGAGCGATGGAGCGCTGAGGGAGTCGAGGTACGGTTAATGACAACGTGGCAGTGGGCGCGGGGGAGCGCTGGGGGAGTCGAGGTACGATTGAGGGAGAAACGGAGGTCCAGGTGCAGGGTTGAGGAACGAGGGGAGACGGGCACGCCTGGGAGAGAGGTATAATCTCAACATAACGGCAAAACAATAAGCTTTACGAAAGAAAACGTGAGTAGCGTAGCACAGCAATGAAACAACAACAAAAAAAAAATGAATGTAATAACACAGCGGTAAAGTGGAAGAAAACGTCAAACGTCGTACAAAAATAATTCGCTTGTGTGATGTACAGTAGCAACACGGGAGAAGGGAGCCAGTGCAACCACACCTCCCAATAGCCAGCGTTATCTGCGAGACAGTTGCGAGTGCATCAGTGAAGTGGACCTGAGGACCCGGCCCATAACAAGGCCTGTGATAGATGTTCGTGCCAGACAATAGGAACTGTCAAAGTTGCGAAAACAGTTCATGTTCGACGTAGAGCACCCGGGTGATTAGCGAACTGTTGACGTGCTGTCCAGAGCGACAACAGTTCCGCGTATTGTTAGCAAGCCCAGCGCCGCTTCAGATCCATCACAATCAGTCGTCGCTCCCAGCATGATGGAAGAGTCCCGCACACGTAGCCATAATATATGACGACACGAAAATTCCTAAAACAAACACCACCGACTAAATCCTATTCAATTTATGATAGCTGCCGTGAAATGAATGTTTACCTTGTGAGCTAAATCATTGAGGTATTCACATATCCTCTTACCAAACATGCATACGACACAATCATGTGTACATTCAATGCGTCCATACAAGGACAATGAGCTACTACAGTAGCGTATACATGCAACGATTGTGCTCACACAGTGCCTGCAGCCAAGGTCGTGACGACAAACCAGCAATCAAATTTTCCGATACACAGTCCTGGCCTTCACCACAGGGACAGCTTCACATTACTAACTTGCCCACAAGTTGTGACAGTATCCGTGCACGTCCCTGTACAACCTCACAACGGTATTCTACACTTGTCATTCTGTGGTGTAGGACTTTATATATCAAGCAACCTGCATTACCAGCACAAACTAAAACAAACATACACACAGAAAACAGTGAACACATACACAAGCAAGGACATGCAGTGGGGAAAATGCACGAGACAGGAGCCATGCTGCGTTCGAAAGGCAGTAAAGGGAAAGCATTCATTACACCACTCTGTTCACTTTCAAATTCTCCCACTCCCTTCCTGCTTCTCATTCCCTCCTCCTCGTCTCCGTGTTCCACGTCTTCCCTCGGTACGTTTCCCTATCCGTCTTGTTAAAAACATTATCTAAATTATTTCGGCCACAGTTCAATACCAAAACAAATCAGAAATGAGAACCGAGATCAAAATATACTTTAACTCATCGCTCTCACGGCCATGTTTATAATGAAAACCATAAAATATTATTTTTCGTTTTTAAACATGAATCTGAAAAACGTAAAACCTACCGAGAGTGCCATGAATATTATTCATTCATTTAAACCGACTATGAAAGTAAAATGGCAGCTTTAATACTGAAAAAAATATATATATAACCTATACTTTATACTATTCATTGTAGATACACCACCCAGGGATTAAATTCCACCCACCTCAGACCATACATACGGCAGCTCTGCGGGCTGCTACTCAGTCACACACACAGCTACAGTAACCATCAATGGTGAAACTATACATTGTACTCTGTAATGTAGGATTATGTAAGAACGTAACACCAGGGCTATGGTGTATCTTTACCCTGACATTTTGTAATTTCAATATAGGAGTATTAACCAGCATTCTTTAACCAAGGTGCACGTCACTGGTTCCGAGAACTTACGATAAAATTCATGAAGCTGAAAATAAACATTTGTGGTCTCCATTAACGCCTGTCAGGAGTTGTGGTCTTATCATTATCTTTTCCCTCCCGCTTTTCCTGTTGTTAGGTCAACGGCTCCAGTCACGGACAGAATTCCTCATCGAGGCCATCCCTTGAATAAGAAAAAAAAATATGAGGAAAAGGAAATACAGAACGAATGAAAAGGAGAGATTCTGAGAGGTGAAATGCTTACATCGGATGAGAGACAAGGGCAGTCACTATAATATCGGCCCATCTTCGAGTTAACCCAGACATCATTTAACACTGGCATTTCGACTGCTGGGGGGGGGGGCTTCTACTGCTGGGGTCATGAAAGTACCAGCTCTCGGGAGGATAAACCAAAATAGAGTCAAATGACGGAAGGGAAAGAGGATCGACTTAAATCTTAAGGTCAAACTAGGAAGACATGTTCAAGTCAAGAGTGCATTAAACTAAACCCTACCAATCAAGTAAGCAGAACTACGAGTTTCCTCATTATGGAAGCTGTCATCCATACAAGGAAGAGCATTCCATTGCCAACTCCTTTATCCATCATCATTTCCAGCGTCAGTTGAAGTATTCCTCTAAGTCATCCATTTCCTTCACTATGTAACGGACAGCCCTACACCGTCATGACAGTCAGGGCCATCATGACAGTCAGAGCCATCATGACAGTCAGGGCCATCATGACAGTCAGGGCCATCATGACAGTCAGCACCATCATGACGGGCAGCAGCACCATCATGGTTGGCCTGTACATGATGGCGTCGTCATCCTGGGCCTCACGACGATCACTGCGCCATAACTTGCAGGGTAACACTCCGCCATAACCATAACTGCCGCCTCCTCCAACACATGGCGCAGACATACCACCCCCGGGCCCACGCCACGCTCCCTCAATATACTGTCGTGGCACTGACGACGACGCTCACTCTCACAGCAAACTGGCGTGGCACAGACGACACTCACTTTCACGGCAAGCTGGTGTGGCAGAAACTACACACACTATCACACCAAACTTGCTGTGCCACAGATGAAGTTCACTCACAGCAAACTATCAAGGCACAGAGCTGGTGGTGTGGCAGAGACGACGCTCATTCTCACAGCAACCTGACATATGCATGTTTAAGTATGCATCTACGTAATGTATGAGCATTTACGTTTATGAAACAGTATAAATATCAGTGTTTACATGCGCGTACAAATGCAGGTAAACATACACATCAACAATACAAGGTGTGGAACATCTACACACTCTGGCACAGATCCAACCAGCTGAGCAGGGGGTCAGCCGTGGCCACACTAGGTCAGCCGGCCACCAGGTACCTCCGCACCTCCACTCATATCTTCGCCTCACGACTTTTTTTCATACAATGATCGCTAAACACGAGAACGGAGTCACGAGATTACTACTGCCAACATACCCGGTGCTGCGGCATGTACTGCCTTACCTCTCACGTGTGAGACAGTAAACATCGAAGACCTGGCACGCCTAAATGCTAAGCCAAGCAGAGACAAACGGAAATGGAGTTCAGTCCCTACACATACACTCGAGTGAGAATTAGAAGGTGCTCTCTGACGAGTTGATGATGTATGGTCATTCCACATGATCGTAAATGAAGACAAGTCTCTGATCCTGAGAAGTGACTCAGTAACATATCCCAGGGATACGGCATATGCACTGGAAAGTAATTGGGTTACTGATCATTTTCTGTCTTCGAAAAGATTCCGGCCAACTTGAGACTCGGTCTCTTGACCTTTTCACCCTTGACCCAGCACAGCCAGGATGCCGGTCATGATCTGCATATTCGACTGTGGCAGATGAATTCAATTTCCTCCATCATCGTTCCTTCCATATCAAAAGACATATCTCTACCCTGATGAGATTATACCATAAGGAATCTACAATACAAAGTTTGTCGAGCCAAACGTCGCTTGTTCCTCTAACGCAAGTGACATGACCATCCCAACGCCAGCTGGGAACACCAACGCATGGGTGCACCATGACAAGACCTACCATGCGTTGCTGGCGTGCACTGCAAAACGGACGAAACTGTGAAAGTCTAATTTTGAATGACCCAGCTGTTATACAAGAAAGGCAAACTCTACTTCAAAAAGAACATAAAAACCCAAAGCTTCCTTCTTCCCATAGGAAAAGGGGGAAAAAAATGTCGTTATATATGGACGGGGTGAGATGAGGCGGGTATACAGAGGGAAAATTCATAGCCAGTCGGCCCATGCTGGAGTGAGGAGGTTGTAGAGAAAGGAGGGGAAATGAACCGGACAGAGGCAGACATGCATGGATGTACTGCTGGCTCGTTCTCTGTCAGGAGAGAGGGGCCCGCCCGATTTATGCCAGGCTGCCAACCCTTGTCCAGGGAAACTGTCTCGTGTGTGTGTGTGTGTGTGTGTGTGTGTGTGTGTGTGTGTGTGTACATTGTCTGTATTAACCAAGTGTTCATACATCCTATTCCGTCCATCCACCACTCTCATCCTATAAAAGTACTTCTATACATCTTCTTAAACAAGTCTTTGCTTAATTTCATGCTATGTCCTCTGGCTGCTCTGTCTTTTACAAGCTCACGAAGAAGCATTACTGTCCACGTCATCGATCTTGTGAGAAAAAAAAACTTAAAAGAGATTGTGACTATGTCACCCTTCACCCTTCTCTCTTCCCAGGAAACAAATTTAATGCCTTTAGTCTTACCCTGACAGTGAGCTCCCTTAATCTTTTTACCATCTCCGTTGCCCTCCAAAGGACCTTCGCGATATCTCTTTGTGCTTCTTTAGGTGCTGTGACCAAACTTGGGAAGCATATTCCAGTCTCTTCCGTACGTAGGATATGAACAGTATGCTAAATACTTCCATACCCATACACCTGAGAGATATTCTGATTAAACTGTCTTCTGAAACATTCTCCAAGTGTGGAATTCCGGTGACAGGTTTGGGATGATGTCGATCCCCAAGTCCTTCTCACATACAGAATCCAGAGGCTTATATCCTGCTGGATCATAATCATATTGGATGCTTCCCTTACTATGCCCCATCCACATTACATTACATCTACTTGGGCTGAATTTCGTCAACCATGTACCAGTCCAACTTTGGAGCCTGTTTAAGGTACCCTTGTAGGTCGATACATTCCTCCTCGCTTTTCACTTCCCTCATTATTTTCACAGTATCGGGAATGGTGGATGACCGGCATTAAAAGAATGTCGTATCTCATGCACACCATATTGTTCAGATGCAAGCCTCAAGAAAACTGCCAAAACCTCAAGGAAAAAATCAGCATAATATAAACTAATATAAGCAAAGACCTGGATAATTATGTTTCCTTAGTACACTTAAAACTGCTATCAAGTCTAAATAAAAAGCCTCAATCTTCAAACAATAAGTACTAAGTTATATAAGCAGAACATCACTCCGAAATAACAGATTATAATATCTTTCCCAACGGAAACTTCACCAATGAAATAACACCTATTCGTCTTTAAAAAGCCTGGATCGATTTGGGATGAAGGTGCATTACGCTCATAGGAATGGACGAACACTTTAAAACATAAATCTCACTAAAAGTTTGTCATTTTGGCTACTAGGTCGAGCGCTAACCACAGATATGCACCATCTTATCGCGGATAATAATCATCCATGATAAGATGCACCTCCGGAGCAGTTCACGTATCAACACATAGAGCTTACGGAATCAGTAAGAGCCGACCTCGCGACCTTTTAAACACACTGGGCACTGCCGGGGAGGACAATGCTCTGCAGCCGCCTCTACGTACCAAACCCAACCATGGCCACATCCACAGGGTCACAGGTAAATACCTGTCACTTGGCTGCATGAAAACGGGTAATCCGATAGTGTTTGCTTCGGCTTGTTTATATCATCGCTGAGCCAGCGCTGCAACGTAAATATTCAGGTAGTTAGCTCCCTCTCCTCCCCTCTTTATCACCTCACGCCCTCGCTATCCTCCACTCTCACCCTCTCTCACTGACCCATACCTCTTACCTCCCCTCACCCAGCACAACCGCTCTCACCACTTCCCCTCTCCCGGTCCCTACGTACTCTCTTCCCCTGTGCCCCAGCTCCCGCCGCCCCGTCACAGCCCTGTGGTGGACCAAATTTGCAATGTAGATTCGGCCGAAGTTCCGCGGTGGGCCGGGTCTGCGATGACGCGTAAACCTGTGAACACTGTCCACGTGCTTTGATCGGTCATCGGGGCGGGGCGGGGCGGCAGCGGGGCGGACGTGGCGTGTCCACGAGGTGAAGGCCCCCCCCCACAGAAAGACCGACAACGTCGATGATAAATATTCATGATACACATTTGACGCAAACGTTACGGAGTCTGATTTGATCAGCTTTTAGTCGTCGATGGGCATCAAATCTAACAGCATATTAACATGAGGCTGGTGCCGCCAGTGTGACGGTCGTAGGACATGGTGACACCCTCGTGGTATGGAGGACACGGTGCCAGACACATCGGAGGGGCTGGCAACAAAGACGCAATCGGGGACGAAGAAGAAAAAAAAAAGACCCATCGCAAAGTGAAGCTTTTGGCACGAGTGTGGCCTGGACCTGGGTACCGATCATCCTTATATGACTGGATGAGAATCAACACAAGATGCCAGATGAAGAAATGAATGATGGAGTAGGAAAAAAATGAGGGAAGGGAGACAAAGGTGTATGGATGAAGAGTGGAGGAGAGGTGGAGAGGACTGGGAAGAGGGATAAGAAGCAATAACAGGGAGGAGAGGGAAGAAGAGAGATAACACTGAGATGGATGATGACGGACGAGACTCATACCAGAGAAGGAAGAGTGCATCTTCAGGGATCAGGAACCACGGCAGCCTGATACACCCCTGATGAAGGAGGAAGTATGTGACACTGTCCGATGCATACCTGAAGTATGAAAGTCTGATACGTCCCTGAAGTATGAAGTTAGGCGGTCTGCTTTATATATATACCACATGAAGATTCATGAACCAAGAAAGTCTGTCTGGTGCACAAGGGAAATCAGACAATTTCAGATACCTAAGCACAATATGTAGTCAAGCGTCTGAAATATCCCCCCCCCCGATGTGGGGGACTTCAGCTTCAGGCAATCGGTCTGATAAATTCTTTAGAAAATGTACAGAGGTATCGCCTGTCTGGCGTTCACCAGATCGATTAAAAGAAACATAATTACCTCCAACACTTTAATGGTGGAGCCTTCTGACCGACGGGGAACGTAGCTATGGGCCAGTCACCGTGAAACTACTTACTTAAGGGCGTCGTGACAGTTAAGATATTTTCAAAAGACGGAGAAGTGATTACAGAGATCAGCTGACAGGCAGAGGAGAACAAACACCATCATAGACAAAATTTAGGCGAATTCAATCTTATGTCTTTGCACGAAGATGGGTTGGCCTCTCCCATGCGAATCATTACGGGTAATTTTACTTTCAGAAACAAAAGCAAGGTTAGCATTAATAAATCCGATATACATTCACTGTAGATTATATAAGCACCTTGAAAGAAATCAGGGGATACAGCCCGCTATACATCTCTTACAATGAAGATCCCTTCCCGCTATAAACCTTTTACAATGAAGATCCCTTTTGCATAATATCTTACGCCAATCAAGAGGAGGGAAAGTTGTAATCATGGAGAGGACGATAGCCCCCCTACACTTGTATGCAGGCATGTGTATGTATAATTTCACGTCATCTTTCACCAAGCGTAACTACAAGAAGACTTGGGGTGGGCAGCTCGGAAATCTGTACGATGAGGGTGGTAGCCATGTATATCATCAGCCATCCTTTGGTTCAGAGTCTTTCTCTCTCTGGTCTGTTCCTCACGAACTATTCCTGCTTAAGAGGTCTGATCACCTTCTGCTGCGTTGATCTGGGACTAGCAGTGGAAACGATGATTTGTGACCGAACCTGCTCAAGATAAACCCTCTTAAGTTACGCTGTACGACTCACACTGTACCAAATGGACGTAGAGTGAACTTATACATATGTGTATGTGTTCTCGCCAACTCAGGAACTGGACCACAAGATAGGATTAAAGCACGTCCTGTCTTCGCAAAGCTAAAACTTTGTACAAGGCTCTGGCATGAGGGAGACGGGGCCACACAGGTCGGGGTGGCCTCAAGCTGCCGCCAGCCAACACAGTTTATGATGTTCAATATCATAAGGTCAGCCAAATGCCAGAGCCGAGGAGCACGTCAACCTGAAGAATATTTCAGACACCATTCTGAATATTCCGTGTCCGGGAAGCCGCCGTCGATACTGACGAGAATAGTCGACGACTGAGGTCACGTTCCCCAACACTGGGGGCCACTGTTAGGCTCTCACTCACATCCTCTGAACAGGTGAGGTCAAGCTTGATCGCCGTGGACCCATGTGACACTCCCTCACTGGATAAGGGAAGTATATATATATATATATATATATATATATATATATATATATATATATATATATATATATATATATATATATATATATATATATATATATATACACATATATATATGTGTGTGTGTGTGTGTGTGTGTGTGTAGTTGCCTACCATTCCTATGTTCTTACCCGTAACTCACAAACGTTGTCAGTGGTAATGAATTTCAGTGTGTATGCAGACTGTTAGGTCACTGTCTCACATAGCAGTAGGTGCACGATGCTTCCAATCGTTTCTATACTCAGACGAGGCATCCCAGTACGTCAGCACTTCTTGCCTTCATCCCGGCTGGGCAACCGACCTCAGTCTAGCACTTCAGTGTGAACCAGATCGAGGCGTGTGGGTTGACACTGGCGTATCATTCCAGTGTAAGAATAGCTTATCTATTTGCAAATAAAGCACACACTAAGGGAACCCCTAGCTTTGGCTCCCACCCAACACATCGACCTTGGTTTATGCACCATAACTGTGATTTACCAGGGAATATTGTATTGAATATATTGGCTCCTGCCAGAGCTACCACAGTTAATAGTGTGGCCTCACCATCACGTCGTCGGCGGCGGCTGGCGTCGGTGCTGTGGTGGAGACGTCACTCAGCAGTGGGGCCTCACATCCAAGTTTGTGGTGCTGGAGAGAGACGGTGGGTGAGTGCCACCGTCTCTACACGCCTCTAATGGAACTCAACGTTCCATCATCATCATGCTACAGTCTTACCCTACCTTCTCCTGTCCTCAGCTCATCTATATCACCGTAAAACCCAATTTTGGCTCCCAGAGCCAGGCTTCTTAACCTTCTTCCCTGTGCTTTCTGGTCTGCTAAGTATATGAAGACGGTCTTATCAAGATGCATTATATGATGCGTTTAACATTAACAAGAATACTATACGTAGTGTGCTGTTGGCATGGCATATCAGTGAGTACTCATTATCATAAACAAAAGAATTTGTTTTGATTTTCATGAAGTCATATGTATGAATAAGTATGAGACAGAGAGGGGGGGGGCGTAGATGAAGCTGTCACATGATACGTGTTGTTGAAGAAGTTGGAACTTAATGCATACATATACTGACCTGTGAACAGTATAATACATCTTAATTCATCCCACCAATATGTCATGTATAATGCATGGACTCTAATACGTCATATGAATAGTATAATGTATACAATCAATTGATGCTTTTGAGAGAGCTCTTCTGTGATATAGTAATGAAATGCAAATATCAGTATTACAGAGCTCTTTTATATATCAATGAAATTAAATATACAAAAATAAATAGATATCAAAATATAATTGAATTAAATAACTAATCCTTTAGTGCTAAGAGCACATCAAACATTCAAAGCTATTTAACATAAACCGTATCATCCCCTCGTTATCCCGAGCATAACTCTGCTATTACGACCATCACAGCTGAGAAAGGAAAAAAAATCAACATCCGACATCTAGTCGCAGCACATGAGGCAGTGTGCTGGGGAGAGCGACAGTGATGAGGGAGGGACGCCCCACTGCCTCGTGACCCACTACCTGACTCCTGACATGTCACGAGGATTACAGTGAGTGTACCAATCTTACCCACCTTCCTCCTCCCTCAACTACACTCGACTCTCCTGACAGCCAGCCTCTCCGTTACGTTCCCCGCGCATCCCTCTCACAACTCCCTTATATAACAGGAAAGCTACACTTGCAACGTGGGCCTCCCCCCTGTCCCTAACACAGCTCCTGACATAGCGGCACTCTGGTCATTTCAACACAGTGTGGGGACAAAACGAAGCCTCAATTTTAAAGCACGCAAAACCATCTAACGGACACCTTTTCTACACAGCATCCCAGACAAAGCTCCCAAAGGCAGCTGAGTTTCTTCCCTCTACTTTACTTACCCTCACTGCAACTCTCCTACAACTCCCCCCCATCACAACGCCTGAAGGTAAATCATTTAGTCTCCACTTCACACCTCCCCCAGCAGCTCCTGTGTCTGCTTCTCCTCTGATGTTAATGATCATAAAAAAACTGAGCCTCTCCCCGACCTCATTACAGCTCCTGGCGGTGTAGGGCTCGAGTGATCATCTCCCCCCCAATCCCTCCCTCATCCACCCCGTCCCCCGTCACCAAGAGTGGTCAGGGCACTGGGGCCCGGCACGTCCGGTAGACAAGAACGGCACAGAAGATCTGATTCACCTTCCGCGTCACGTCCCCGTGTCAGAAAACTTGCCATAACTTCTCCGACTTGAAAAGAGCTCCTGAAGGCCTTTGTGGGAATAAATCAAAGCAGGTCGTGACACGCGGGAGGCATTAGGCCGACCCATTCCTCACTTTCCGTAAGAACCATTCAGGGCGTCAATCCTCCCGCGGGAGCTACTTGTGGTTCCTCCTCATGTCAAACCTACCGTTGAAACGACAACACTGATGCACCTCCAACATCTGTCACTGTCAAACGTGAAAAAAAAAATATATATATATAGTGCTCAAGGGATGGGGAATGTGTGGATGTTGGAGCGGTGTGTACGTGAAGTTATGGAGGAAGGACGAGCATCCTCTGGGTAGTGGAACGGTACACGTTTGTGCGGTACATGCTGGTACACCGGGCGTCCCCTGTTGTGATGAAACGGAAGGTGTACGTCCGTGCAGTATGCGGAGTGAGGACAGGCATCCTCTGGGTCGCGGAATGACACGCGTTCGTGCAGTAGGTGGAGGTATGCCGGTCATCCTCTAGTGTGGTGGAGTAGGTACGTGCAGTAGGTGGAGGTACGCCGGTCATCCTCTAGTTTGGTGGAGTAGGCTCGTGCGGGAGGTGGAGGTACACCGGTCATCCTCTAGCGTGGTGGAGTAGGCTCGTGCGGGAAGTGGAGGTACACCGGTCATCCTCTAACGCGGTGGAGAAAGTACATGCAGTAGGTGGAGGTAAGCTGGTCATCCTCTAGCGTGGTGGAGTAGGCTCGTGCGGGAGGTGGAGGTACACCGGTCATCCTCTAACGTGGTGGAGAAAGTACATGCAGTAGGTGGAGGTAAGCTGGTCATCCTCTAGCGTGGCGGAGTAGGTACGTGCGGGAGGTGGAGACAGGCTACCTATCTTTACAGTGAATCACGAGAGATTACCTACCGCTACAACCCCGGCCCTGAATGGTTCCGGCACAAAAGACTGATACACAAAGGGAATATGAATCGAGGAGGAGGAGGGGCATTGTCACAAGGCTTCCAGGGAGATGAGTGGAGAGAGGATTTACCAAGAGACGACTTATTCTGATGTTGTGAGCCTGTATTCACATATTTATCGATACTGGCGGTCACACAACACAACACACGTACAATGCTTGCTACAGAGGACCCCGGTGCCGAGATCAATACAACTAAAACGAGGGTCTACAACGAAGGGGTGCCTCACCCCTCGAGCGCCAACGGTACGACTGCTGAGCTTTGTGACGGTACGACCCTTGAGAACGACGGTGTGACCTGTGGACACGATGCTTGACTTATGACCTGATCAAACCTGGCCAGGCCATCGTACCCAAGGGTCCTTACTCCAGTGCTCAAGAGTTTCAATACTGCTTGACATTCGAAGGTAAAATCCTACCTTCAAACTGTTACATAACGAGACGATGAAGAGCAGTTCAGAGCCTGCCCACCTCCTGTACACGCCGACAATAATTAGTATATTATACACGACGTTGTACACATTACATGTGATATTAAACACTACATATGACTGTATACACTTAATAAACATATACTCTACGTAATATACACGACTGTATTATACATGACAACTCTTGTATAAATAGAAAAGTATACCTGTACACGGAATATACATACATCACAGAATACAAGTGTCTACAAGAGAATATACACACTCGACACTACACAGACTTCACACCCAAATTATCCTAAATCAGGCCAAAACTGGAATATGGTTCTCAAGTTTGGTCCCCGACCTTAAAAGAACTAACAGAGAAAGGTTTAGAAGAAGGCAACAATGATGGCATCTGGATTAAGAGAGCTGAGTTACTGGGAAAACCAAAAGGCATTAAATCTGTCCACCATGAAGAGAGAGAATCAGGGATGGGCCCTGATCACATCCTTTAACCTTTTCATCCAGTCTGATGAAGTCAACAGAGAATAGCTCTAAGAATGATGCAAGGACAGATCAACAAGAGGTTACAACATGAAATTAACCAAGAACCTTGTGAGAAAGGATGTGAAGAAGTACTTTTAGAGCATATGAGTTGTGAATAGATGAAGTCAACTGAATGATGATATTGTGAAAACGGAGAACATATAAGAATTTGAGAAGCAGTATGATAGGAGACAATGTTCAGGAGGTGTGGTCCCACGAGTGTAAAAAATTCCCACCTTCCCCTCCCTCCCCCACTGTACAAAAAATTCCCACTCCCTCCCCCACTGTACAAAAAATTCCCACTCCCTCCCCCCTGTACAAAACAAATAAGTAATTACAAGCGACCAGATGACCCAGACAGCAGTGGCAAGCTGAGCTAACAACTGACCCACCAACAACAACCATGAGGAATAACCAGTCCCGCGGGAACACTGGCAGATCCAGACGAGAAATGTTTATAAAATACAGTTCAGCTGCCGGTGACGTGACGCACATGTTGCCATAAACGCTGACATGTTTACGTTCACACACACACACACACACACACACACACCTCTTCAATCAGCAGCATACACCCACCCACACAAACACACACACACACAACACACTAGTACCGCACAATGCCCCACCCACTACACATGACACACATAAAACAACACAAAGACAACGTCTCCTAAACCAAGATACCTTCAGACTCACTTTACCGCCTTCAATGTCCACACATTTTAAAGAATTTCACCCTCAAATCTGGCTAAGTGACAGGAATGTGAGACGGTCCCCCCCCCCCCCCCCACCCCCCACACGAGACCCATCCTGTAAATGAATGTTAATGAGTTGTGTGGGTGAGCCGAGTGTGAGGGAGAGATGGTCGAGTGGTGTTACCTGACACTTGTAGACATATGGAGAATCAGACTGGTTGGTGCCACGTATCTGGCGGGAGGGAAACATTACCGCTGGGTCTGGCTACCTATGGTAATACGTCAACACAGGCCAACGGAAGAGCCTTATCTAATTTGCGTCAAGACAAGGGATTGGAACCTTTACCTGAGAGAGGGGGAATGAGCGGTCGGTGACTAATAATGGAAGGATAAGCCTGGAGTACACAATCGATTGGCCGATGATCGCGGAATTTATGTCTTTTTTTTTAAACGAATCGTGGACTTGAGAACTTGTCTGACAGGGTAACCAGATTTCACCGAAATATTCCATGATTCGAGTAATTCATCGCTTGACACCTAATCTTGAGGGATGATAGACATCACTGAAAGAAGTGCACTTTGGTTATGAAATGTGATAAACTTAGTGATGATTTTCACCTGTGTGTTAACGAGGAGAAGTGACTCCAATTCGTGATGCCCCGACTCTTAACTTTGTATATACGTACCCATATCTCGACTCTGATGTGTATACATATACACATCCCAGCCTAAGTCAGGTGTGATTATTGTTTGTGTGTTATGGGAAGAAAGTTATACACCCATGTTCTGTGTGTGTCTGTGTGTGTGTGTGTGTGTGTGTGTGTGTGTGTGTGTGTGTGTGTGTGTGTGTGTGATGAGGATGGTGCCTACTAACACATCCTGAGCTACTAACCACATGAAAAATATACACGAAAATAATGAATGCACTGAGGGGTTGGTTCTGCAAATATTAACGTTGGATATGAACGATGGGGCTGATGGTGCGGTGGAGAATCATAGTGTTGGTGGCACTGTGGATTGGCTGTAGTGCCTGTGATGGTGGCACTGTGGATGGCTTTAGTGCCTGTGGTGGTGGTGGTAGTGGCACTGTGGATGGTTGTAGTGCCTGTGATGGTGGCACTGTGGATGGCTTTAGTGCCTGTGGTGGTGGTGGTGGTGGCACTGTGGATGGTTGTAGTGCCTGTGATGGTGGCACTGTGGATGGCTTTAGTGCCTGTGGTGGTGGTGATGGTGGCACTGTGGATGGCTTTAGTGCCTGTGGTGGTGGTGATGGTGGCACTGTGGATGGCTTTAGTGCCTGTGGTGGTGGTGATGGTGGCACTGTGGATGGCTTTAGTGCCTGTGGTGGTGGCACGGTGGATGGCTGTAGTGCCTGTGGTGGTGGCACGGTGGATGGCTGTAGTGCCTGTGGTGGTGGCACGGTGGATGGCTGTAGTGCCTGTGATGGTGGTGGTGGCACTGTGGGTCATTACAGTGATGGTGCTGGTGGCACTGATGATGATGATGATGAGTGATGAACTAAATGGACATAAAGTCTGGGTGATATGGACAGGCGTCTAGGACAGATGGTGAAGGGAGTACAATGTGGTCAAGATGTGGACATCTCTCCGTGGCTTACGAAGTTTATATCACGTTACGGAGCAGAGCTGGGACACGAGTGCGCTTACCGTGCGATTTAGAAAAGCATCATAAATTTCATACCATCTGGGAAATACCATTGTCTGCCATGTACCTACAGTGACTTGTATCCGGCTGGTGTACAAACGGCAGCAGGCAGTCACCAGGCTCTGGTGATGGTATGTGGGGAAGCCATCAAACACAGAGGAACACACCAGCGTGACAGTTCTGCAGCGTGGGCCAGCAGGATGCGATGGATTTATTAGTTCCCTAGCTGCAGGCAGGACCGGTTCGTACCTCTGATCTGAGGCTGATGTAAAACTAAGTGGAACCTCATGGTGAATTCATATCGTGCCGTCAAATATTACTCGTAGTCCTAAAAAATAAGGAAATATATATATATATATATATATATATATATATATATATATATATATATATATATATATATATATATATATATATATATATATATATATAGAAAATAAAGATGAAAAAAAAAATGGACCCTAATTATCCCCGGGCGAGCGTCACGACGTTCAACAGACATGAAAGGAAGGCTTTTTGAAATATTTATTCACGAAAATTCCTCACAGATCTGAATTAGCTGTTGAACTTTTTTTTTTTTTTAACTAACTTAAACTTTCTCACACAGTCACGGCTCAGTACGGCAGAATCAGGCACAAACGTTGATTTATTTACCCATGAACGAGCTTCCTGCAGCCTATATTCTTTCCTGAACCTAAACGCAAAAATGTTTGCCATACTTTTTTCTTTTATTTAGAACCGATATCTTTTTTTACGTGCAAACCTACTAGCCTTCGTAGCTTGGCCCTGCCTGAGTGATCCCCACCACGCCCCCTCTGACACCTTCAAGGTCCGTGACTACCATATCATTTATGGTAATGATGGAAATCAAGCAGGTACCACACTCCCTCAGAGGTACTGCACTGCTCTATGGATGACGAGACAGAGATTCAGCCTCAAGACAGTCTGTGCTAAAAGTTGAGTGCGTCAGGGAACCGAGGCGATGCTACCACACATTTCCGATCCACCATCTACCTCCACCCGGGTCACACTACAAGCCTCAGACGGAGCCTGTTACCAGTACTGTGGTGCCTCGTATTCATTTCCCACAAATCAAGACATCAACTGTGCAAGTGTGTGTGTGTGTGTGTGTGTGTGTGTGTGTGTGTGTGTGTGTGTGTGTGTGTGTGTGTGTGTGTGTGTGTGTGTGTTGTCCAGCCTCTTTCTTACGTATTTTCAATTCTGCTTTCCTAGCCAGCCTATGTGCACAGTTTGTTCGCGTATAATCATCCAAGGACGTTCGCTATATTTTCCCGCTCAGGGAGTGTATGTCGGTGTCCCCGGCAACTGCCCTTCACAATCGCGAGACACACAACAAACAGGTGGGCGCGCCAGACCCCTTGGGAGATAAACTAGTCAGGGATTGACCAACCGATCCACTGCCAGTCTCTAGGTTTAGGCTTAGAATCGCCAGCCATTTCAGAGAGCCATATCTACATTCCTCAAAACACGACCATATACACACACACGCCCTTGGCCACTGTTCAATCAGCTCGCTGTACACACATTTCTCTATTTACTCGACCTGGGCTTTCGCTAACATAATTCTAACCAGGTAAATGCCCTATGCTGAGGGGGATAAAAAGCCTGATAAACTCAGCATTCGGTCTCCTGAAGAATTCATATCAGACTCACAGTTCACTTCTCTGGCTTGCTGACTCGAAGCTTAGTCCAATTTCCGCCATCAAATCTCGTGTGTCTTCAGACGAAGCTTCCACTGAACACAGCAGATGTTCAGCCTGTCTCATCACTCAAATTACACCCTCCTGCACGAGGAGTTCCCCTTGCCCGGCAGCCGCCCGCCCTGTTGCTGAAGACAACCAACTTCATTACCTGAGTGAACCTCCTCTGTCATACGTGAAGCCCGGCCTCTCCCCCTTTCCTCCCCTGTCTCATTCACACCATCTAATACCATCATCTTAAGTGAACTCCCACCTGCCCACATCTCGGGCCCAGTCATCACTCAGTGTCACACCTTCGTGACGTCAAATGCCATACAGCTTCCTCCTTCTCTCCAGCTTTACCTTCACCAGACAAATTTTCCTTCCCGTTCTCCTTTCTACGCCATCATTTCTAACATTACTTAACTACACACCCACAACCTTATCTCAGACACTTTTCCAAAACACTTTATCTCCTAAACCTTTTCTATTTCGTTTTCCTTCTTTAACTCCTCCGAGCTTTTTCAGTGTACTTAATTTCCCTAAGTAATCCTAGAGCAAGGACAGACTTACCTCTGTATCTAATCTCGCCATCTGGCTGAAAATATGGTGTTGTGGACCATATTTATGTACTTTTACTGTACACAGAGGGAGAGAGAGTTTTACAGTCGTATTGCCCTTGTCTCTTACCCCTTTATATATGTATTGTCTCTACTATAAAAGATAATTAGAAAGCAAATGGATGACTTTCTAGGGAGAAATCACCTAAGTGAGAAACAGCACAGTTGAAGGAAAGATTGTCATGTGTAACAAACCTAGATTTCTACAAGAGAGCTCTGTCTCAGACAAGAAGGAAAGCTTGGTGGACTGTTTGGATCTTGACTGCCAGAAAGCATTTTGACACTGTGTCGCAGGGGACGCAGATTGAAAAGCCGGATCATTAGGCAGAGGAAACTTCTTCAATGTGTATAAGATTATCTCAGAGGAAGGAGAAAAATGGACGCACGTCAGAGGAGCCTTCTCCAAATGGGGCGAGGTGACCAGTGGAGTGCCACAGGGATATGTTCTGGGACCATAACTCTTCTTGGTCTATGTAAATAACTTGTCTCAAGGCATGGACACCTACCTGAATATGTTTGCAGATGATGTAAAGGTCACGAAGGAAGTCAAAAGCGAGGAGGTTTGCATCAACCTTCAAGAAGGCCTAAGCTAGAGATGTTGCAGGACTCCAGCTGCAGAAGGTTACATCGCGGGTTAAAAGTCACATTTTCCACCTAAAGAAGTTGAAACAGTCACTACAGACGGTCCACAGAAAGGAGGGGACAAAGATGGTACCAGAATTACAAAATCTGCCCACCTTGGAAGGGAAAGAGTAAGGGCTGACCTGATGTTTTAACGCAGATCAGTGACAGGGACAGCACACAGTTCTTCCAGACACGTTGGATCACAACAGCCAACGTCCAGGATGTATATAGTGTAGACTGTAGTGGGAGGCTGTGCGAGGGTTGCTTATCTTCAGTGACACTTTTCCTCACTCCAACTTTTTCATTTTCCCGCTTCCTTAACAGCGCCGTGACTAATGTTTTCTTTTGCCTCTTTTCTGTTCTTTTCATGTGAGGTCTAGTTTCACTGAGGACTCCTGTCCGTGATACGAGTCTTTTTGTTAAAGGGAAAAAATCGCTTTAAACGTGCGGGTGTTGGCCCGGCGCGCGGTAGAAAATTGAGCGCACGCCACACACAGAAAGAGGCAGCAAAACATCCCGAAGAATAAACAACAAACGATAGTTACTGTTATCGGCGGGTGGGGAGTGGTTGGGGGTTAGCCACAGACCAGGTACACACATGGAGCCAGAAGTAATGATACCATGAAGTATACGACACACAGAGGAACATGACGGAAGACAAGGGTATGAACGGGAGTGCAGTGTTGTCTGGCAAATACGTGTGAGTGTATGGTACATTTTTGCGCTGCTCGAGTGCCTACTGATGTGTAGTAAGTGTGAATGCCTGGCACTGTGTGTGTGTGTGTGTGTGTGTGTGTGTGTGTGTGTGTGTGTGTGTGTGTTGTCCAGCTCTCCCTTGCTGCGTTTTGTTAAGCAGTGCGAGTGAGTGCATGGCTCCGAGTGGTATTTGTGAGCAAGTGGTTTTCGCTTATTGTGAGCACGTGGGAGACGCGTGAATAATGTGTTTTGAAAGCATGGTGTTGTTCACTTATTAGAAGTCAATGTGAGGCGCGTGTGGTGGTGTGGTGTGGGAAGTAAGAGGGAGTGCGTAGTGTTGCTGGGTAAGGAAGAGTGAGTGCGTGGGAGATCAGAATGATGACATGGTATTACCTGTACCATGGATCATAATGAGGAAGACTGAATGCTTACTCATCACTAAAATCAGTGCTTGCTTTTCTTAGCTCAGAATAAGTTAGTGCGTGATGCTGTCAATGGTATTAACGAGTGCGTGGTGCTGTATGGTGTGTGCGTTAGCCGGCAGTGGGTGCGGGGCTGCTCTATACACTACAGTATGTATGGAATAACATTACACTTGTCCCACCGGTAGGAACGCGGGAGGGACATATTGTCGTTTTAAGCCTACATCTTAATACTCTGTTTCCTGAACGTAGCTACAGTGAATTCCCCTTACCCACAGCTGTGGGAGACACTCTCACTGGCAGGGTTCGGGATCTTGTGGCCAGGTAATGTCATGAGGCAGATAGCAACGCTCCCTCACTCACACGAGATATACAACACGTCGAAAATACTCCAGGATCGGTGTGATGGAAATCACACCACCAAGAATGGCATTTTACGACGCGGAAGTAAGGCAAACCATTAAGCGTTGACTGACCATCTATATCCTGGTCAACACCAAAAGACGCTCAATGAATGAAACGTTAATTCTCGCATCACAATCGAGCAAAAACTGACAATGAATCAAGTGGAGCCTAAGAGACTGTGGACTAAGACATCATCACTTGTAACTGTTCGATGTTGCGAATTGGTAAAAGTCTTATTAACTTATCTGTTCCTGTAAATGAATAAAATCAACCATTACTCTAGTAAATGATATAACCATTTCAAAAAGCATACTCATCATCATGATAACCACGTAAAAGATAAATGATTTAACTGGTACATTCCACCCGCATCTTCATTACACATTTTGTAACGACAACGAAACGTAATCTTTTTAGCCACATCATAAATTACCCCGTATTAATGAAGAAACTTCCCCCCCTCCTTCCCCAACATGGTAAAACACATTCACCGTTATAATGTAGCCATAAAAATATTGCTTGAGCCACATACCAAATATAGCCGGTGGAAGAAGACACACTCTCAACGTTGATTCATAACCTCACATAAAGCAGGTTTATTTCTGTGACTCTCTGGTGACAACAAAATGACCAAATGAGCAATTCATTTCTGTGCCTGCATTTTTACCCGTCTCAGGAAAAGCGATTCACCTGAATATGGAAATAACACCCAGAGATGAAGTACCTGCCTTACCTGGGGAAGATCTAACCTACTCACATGAGGAGCTAATGATTCATCAGCGGAATAGGGAACTGATTCATCTGAGACGAGAGTGACTGAGAAAAAAGCTGAGACGAAGAAATAGGTTAACTTGTATGCGAATGAACCCACTCGACTGAGAAAGGATTATGCTAATCACTTAAAAAGGAAACGACAGACTCACCCATTGAGGAAGAAGCGGCACTCATGCCCTGAGGACGACAAATATGGTTATCATTGTAAGTAACTTCAGACCTCAGAACATCTGACGCCAATAAAATGTATAGATACATAATGATACACTGCTGTAATGTATCGTACAGTTTAACACACTGACTGTCACTATATCCCTGGAGATGACAACTACATCTCCACGCCCCTTGTGATGACTGTCACAACCCCATGCCTCTCGTGATGACTGTCACAACCCCATGCCCCTTGTGATGACTGTCACAACCCCATGCCATTGGTACTGACTGTAACAGTCCTACGCCCTGGCCCTGACGTACCCAGTACCACGCTTATCATGGACTCACAACCCTGCGCCCCTGAAGTTGTCAAAATCCCACGACCTTGGTGCTGACTGTTCAAACCCTACGCCCCTGGTAATGACAGAACCCCAAGGCATCGGTGCTGTCTACCGACCCCACGCCCGTGGCGCTGACTGTCAAAATCCCACGCCCGTGGTGCTGTCTCACAACCCACGCCCCTGGTGGACTGTCAATACCCCACGCCCCTTAGTGCATAATTACACTCTATTAACCCGGTCACGTCCGCAATTTATGTGTAGCAAATTTCTATACACAGACGCTTATCCTCGACTTCAAATGAGAACCGTCAACTTTACTGAGGATGGACCGACCTAAATTAAGTTCCCGGTCAAAGGTGAAGCGGTCTGGGTATAATCTCGCTTCTCTTTACCCTCCCACTCGCTCCCTCGGCCTAACAAGCGAATATCGACCCTTTGTTATCGGCTACTATGGGTCATTAATCTCGCTTCTCCGACATCCCCCTACTGTAACACTTAGACTGTCAGGCAAACTTCTTCCCTGTGCCACTAATTCATAGGGGCAAATCATCTCTTCCCCACAACCCTCTCAGACTTTCTGTGAAACGAACTGCCGTGCAAGTCTCGTCCCACTGATATTACTTCATACGAGTCACTTACCCCCTGTTCCGCTGGTTCGTAACGGGTCACTCGGACGGGTATCTTCAACCAATCTCAAGACTAAGCGAGGTAATTATATGGATATAGCTTTAGCAAAAGAATGGGAGCTCATCTTAAGACTTACAAAACTGTGAGTAATCACGTTGTGCAGGGCCTGGCAGCGCACTGTATTGTGGCCCTTGGTGGCTAAGAGATATGGGTCTGGATTCTCCTGAGATCGCTGACAAAATGGTAAAAGTTACTTGAGACGTCAGTAATGATGACAGCTACATACCTACTTGCACGGCACGGGGAGTTGAAAACTGGTGAAGCCCCACGTCACTTACATGTTTTCTTTCATACATTTAAAACACCTGTATGGTGCCGGCATTCACAGCCTCCTCACTCAGGTTTTACCTATCACCCACTGGTTTTGTACTTAGAAAAAAAAATCTTTAAATCTTTTTTAACAAGTGTGTTCTTTAGTATCACGTTATGTCCTCTGGTTACCCTAATCTTTGCATACTTCGAAGTCCTGTTCAGTGCTGACGTCATGAAACCAGAAGAAAAACTTTAAGATTGTGATCGTCTCTGACGACCACTCAAAGAATTTAGTAATTATACAAATAGAATCATTAACTTTATTGTGAATAAGATGCAGCTGATAAAACCCATCTTGAACGGTCTGACACACTCGACAAAGATGCCATGAGTTTTCTCATTACCATATAACAAAAAGATTCGGTTATACACATCACTGTATTTAATCTTTTATATAATAACGCAGACAACTGCTGGTATGTTAACTGGTAATGCTGTCTAACAAGACGCCTCGAGGTTCAAAAGGAATTAGGGATATTCTTCGTCTATGATTCTCTACCGTTTTACGGTAGGATGTCACAGAAGACATTGTCAGGCTTCATGAACTACCTAATGCTAAGGAACGAGGATTCTTGATTATGATGGTGATAACGAGGCTTTCACAAGATGAGAACATGAATGAATTAATGCGAATATATACACCAGCCCGAAATAGTTACAGTTAGGCTTGAACAAGGATAAAAAAAAAAAAAAAAGGATGTGGACTGGATGCCTGGACCATTAAAAATATCTGGTCATTAGGCTAGTCAAAAATTGAAGCGATCTTTTCTGCTTGTAATGTAAGATATTTCAAGTCATACAGCAAATAAAATCTACAGACTTTGCGGTCTTTAATGCTAGAAAATCCTATTTCATATTCAAAAATTTCTACACAAAACTCCAATCATGCACCCGTCAACATTAACACTGTGGTATATATCAAGAGTACGTTTCCCCATCATAACCTATCCACAATCAAGCAATAATGACGCATTGTATTACATATGGGGAATGGAATTAGATCCCTTAAAATGAGACCTATCAAAACTCATTAACAGATTCTATAAATGTTATAAAATGTCCCTGTACATACTTTTATATATAGAGTAAATAATGAAAGCTGTTTTCTGTTATATTGTATTGTCTAAGACATTTTAAAAACTAAAATCTTCATGAAAGTACTCTGCCATGAAGTGTTTCCGAAATAATTCATGGACATGCACCCCTTATCATAAATTCACCTTAAAAGTCAGAAAATTTAACGAACGTACCCAATTTTCCCAGTTAAGGGAGAAAAAATCATATTCACTGAAATCTTAGCGCACCATCACACACCTGAAAATCTTAGCGCACCATCACACACCTTTCGAAAATAAATATCCAATAAGGAAAACCTGTTTTAAATTCATTCTTGCCAGAAAGGAAGAAATATCATAAGACATACAAGTGTTACAGTAAATTTGATAAAAGATAAGTCTTTAAGACATTAGAATAGCAAAAGAGTCACCGTCAGTTTTGGAAAGCATTTTATTATACATACTGTATACTGCTGCACGGTAAAAGCAAATTTTGTTTATAGTTTAACGGGCGTTTTAAAATATTCTTTGAACATAACGCGCTCTTCAGACTTTTATTTTTCTGTTTTGCTAAAATTTGATCGTAAACAAGAAAACACTATCAAATTTTCAAACACCTGGTTATACAGGTAAAATAATGAACTTCACAAGTTTTGTCAAAAGTCAATTACAGCAATAAATAATCTGATACATCCAAGGTATAACGATACAGGCTCTGATAAAATATATATAATCATAATTCAAAAAAAAAATCGCTATATGATAATGCACGTCTGTATTTTTTTAAAACTAACGTTTTCATATATAATATTAAGCGTTGAAATAATATTTCATTTTTCTATCTTTCACCGCCTTTCTGTTTTTTAAAATCGCACTATTTCACTTTTATTTCTATGTTTTCGCGTTATAGAATTCAATATTCCAGGACTTTCACTGTATAGTTTTAAACATTTATTAAGTAGAGTTGGAAAAGCGCTCAAGCTCAACCTTTTCTATTCTGCGGCACACCTGTATATTTGTTTTAGTTTTACGGCACAGAACTCTTGAAGATTTTCCAGACACACCGGTGGAAAAGTTCCGGGGGTTCTTAAAGTCAGTTTAAAAGAAGGCAAATAATTAGCCGGTAGTCGTTATTTTGCCGACATGTCGGCATTGGTGGTTCAGATACTGTTTAACAGCCTAGCCTATCATATTTTTTTTTATTTCCAATTTACTGGATCTGTTGTCTATTCTTATAGAAGAACACTTCATTTTAAATGAAAGACCAGATCGATTTCAATCGCACGAAACCTAGAGAGCTCATATACCCGTCGCCATTTTGAAGACTAAGCAGAGTTGGGTTGAGAGTCAAATCAGTCACCTTAACTTAATCTCTACCCGGTAGGCGGCTGGGTCCCCTTCAACCCCTAGGCACTTGCATACCTTACTTTGCGTAATCTAGAGGAAGCGACAGGGAAAATAACATCAAATAAAAGATAGATTAGACGGCAAATGTTTTTCACCCCAACTATGCTGGTCAACCGCTGGTGTAATTTCAATGCTCGAGAAATATACTGGCATAACGCTTTTTACGCTTTTTACGCTTTAAAGCTTATGTTTCGATCATCTAAGTTCTTTGTCTCTGTTCATTCCTATTTGCACAAAATGTATAGGCAAAGACTGCTATTCTTGAAACTGTAATGTTTATCACAAACTATTACGAAGAAATGCAGCATTTGTAACAGACACGTCCACTGTTGTATATCACTCTCTATCTAAATCAATGGCATCTTGGGTTATGACGAACAAAATGTTAATTGCAAAACATTGTACGTACCCTTATGCTGTTCACCATGATATTTCGAACTTCCATCTCCTTCTAAGTCAAAATATAATAAAAAATAACCGAAGCAGAAAAAGTTCTACACACCCGAAAAAAAACGTCTTTTCGAAGAAATCAAATTTGTTCCTAAACGCAAAATAATAATGCATTTCGAAAAATAATTCACTGCTTAGGACTTTCTTGGTTAAGTATTCCTTTCAAAAATATAACAATAAGCACCAAATGATCAAGATAAGTTTAGATTAAAAAAAAATCCATAAAATAAATGCTTAAACGAAGAAAGACATTCTTTTTAAAAGAAGGAACGCTCGGGCAATTCTTAATTTGTTTCCAAGGCGACTCGGCCGTTTTAGCGTAATAAAACAAAGGAAGAAAAATGACCCACCCAAAAATAGTTACAGTATTATTTACACTATAACCAAGAAAGTTTGGATTAATGATATATATATATTAGAGTTCACATTTACAGTATGGCAAAGTTAAAGTTCACGCTTGCGAGACTACGGTAAAGTCCACATTTACTGTAGGGCACGTTCACGCTTACATACGAAAAACACCCACCTAAAGAAAAGAAAACCTATACGCAAACACATAAACAAAGAAACAGACAAACAAATGTCAACGACCACTCCCAGAACCCTTCTCCTTCCAAGCAAATGATAATTTGGGTGTGAACATGAGAGGTTTCTGAGTGTACTGTGTGTGTGTGTGTGTGTGTGTGACAAGGATGATAAAATATAGCCTATGAATTTTTTCTTACCCAAGAAAGCAGCAACAAGGCGCAGCTGGAAAAAAAAAAAAAGTTCTACATTACGGTAAACAATTCTTGGAAAAAAAAAATGAATTATGATAAACGTTTTCTCAAAATCCAAATCTGTTTCGCGTTTTATTTGGAAACAAATGAGATTTTTCTTGATTTTTTTTCAAAAAATGGATTTTCTTGAGAATTTCACGATAGATACTTTTAGGTATGCTGAATACGAATCTGTGGTCAAAACCCAAAAAATCGTGTAATTAGTCGAGTAATTAGCGTACTAATTTTATCATAATGAACCTAAGGAGTAATTAAAGGCATTAATAATGCGAAATGCTGTCATTTGACTAGAAATCCTTAATCAGCATGTAAAATAACATCTATACCCAGATTTTCATTAAAATCTGAAGTTGAAAATCTGAGCAAAATATTTTTTTTTTCAAAAAATGGATTTTCTTGGGAATTTCAGGATAGATGCTTTTAAGTATGCTGAATAAGAATCTGAGGTCAAACCCCAAAAAATCCTATAATTAGTCGAGTAATTAGCATACTAATTTTATTATAATTAATCTTAGGAGTAATTAAAGGCATTAATGATGCGAAATGCCGTCATTTGACTAGAAATCCTAAATCAGCATGTAAAATAACATCTATACCCAGATTTTCATTTAAATCTGAAGAAGATGAAAATCTGAGCAAAATATTTGGTAAGGCCTTGGATTTTTCTTGATTTTTTTCAAAAAATGGATTTTCTTGGGAATTTCAGGATAGATGCTTTTAAGTATGCTGAATAAGAATCTGAGGTCAAAACCCAAAAATTCCTATAATTAGTCGAGTAATTAGCATATTAATTTTATTATGACTAATCTTAGGCGTAATTAAAGGCATTAATCATGCGAAATGCTGTCATTTGACTAGAAATCCTTACTCAGCATGTAAAATAACATCTATACGCAGATTTTCATTAAAATCTGAAGAAGTTGAAAATCTGAGCAAAATATTTGGTAAGCCTCGGATTTTTCTTGATTTTTTCAAAAAATGGATTTTCTTGAGAATTTCAGGATAGATGGTTTTCGGTATGCTGAATACGAATCTGTGGTTAAAACCCAAACATTAGTGTAATTAGTCGAGTAATTAGCATACTAATTTTATTATAATTAATCTTAGGAGTAATTAAAGGCATTAATAATGCGAAATGCTGTCATTTGACTAGAAATCCTTAATTAGCATGTAAAATAACATCTATACCCAGATTTTCATTAAAATCTGAAGAAGTTGAAAATCTGAGCATAATATTTTGCTCTGATTTTCAACTTCTTCAGATTTTAATGAAAATCGGGGATAGATGTTATTTTACATGGTGATTACGAATTTCTAGTCAAATGACAGCATTTCGCATTATTAATGCCTTTAATTACTCCTAAGATCAATAATAATAATAGTATGCTAATTACTCGACTAATTATAGGAAATTTTGGGTTTTGACCTCAGATTCTTATTCAGCATACTTAAAAGCATTTATCCTGAAATTCCCAAGAAAATCCATTTCTTTGAAAAAAAAAAATCAAGAAAAATCCAAATATTTTGCTCAGATTTTCAACTTCTTCAGATTTAAATGAAAATCTGGGTATAGATGTTATTTTACATGCTGATTAAGGATTTCTAGTCAAATGACAGCATTTCGCATTATTAATGCCTTTAATTACTCCTAAGATTAATTATAAAATTACTATGCTAATTACTCGACTAATTACACGAATTTTTGGGTTTTGACCTCAGATTCTTATTCAGCATACTTAAAAGCATCTATCCTGAAATTCCCAAGAAAATCCATTTTTTTGAAAAAAATCAAGAAAAATCCAAGGCTATATATATAATATAGCCTTGGATTTTTCGTGATTTTTTTCAAAAAATGGATTTTCTTGAGAATTTTAGCATAGATGCTTTTCGGTATGCTGAATACGAATCTGTGATCAAAAACTAAGAATCCGGGTAATTAGTCGAGTAACTAGCATACTAATCTTATCATAATTAATCTTAGAAGTAATTAAAGGCATTAATAATGCGAAATGCTGTCATTTGACTAGAAATCCTTAATCAGCATGTAAAATAACATCTATACCCAGATTTTCATTAAAATCTGGTGAAGTGTGTATAGTTTTCTCTTTAGTTTTGAATATATTAATTAATGCTTGGACCTACATCTTGCTTCACACAAAATCGTAGCTAGCAAAAGAGGAGACCTATCATTTTCTTATAAGAATGTGAAGCTCTAGTGAGACAAATTTGGTGTTTGGCCATTTTTATAAAAGGAATACATGCCGCGGAGGAATGTCGGGCCTATAATGCTTCCATATTCTTTTTACTTTTCAAACTGAATGGCTTATATCCCTCTAGCCATACTAAAACCCACAGATCTGTCATTTCGTTTGCTTTTAAAAGCTGTGAATAATAGATGGCGGAAAATATTCCAACGTTCAGATATTTTTCAGGTCTTTTATAAAACTGACGGTATCAGTATAACGCCGGTGAAGCACGCAATAACAAAAAATTGGCAAATTTTGGTTCAATAATATATATATATATATATATATATATATATATATATATATATATATATATATATATATATATATATATATATATATACATATATATATATATATATATATATATATATATATATATATATATATATATATATATATATATATGTGTGTGTGTGTGTGTGTGTGTGTGTGTGTGTGTGTGCTCGTCTTTTCCCGCGTGAGCAAGGTAGCGTCAAAGACAGAAAACTAAGCTTTAGAGGAAGGAGGGGGGGACCTCACTTGGCCCTTTTCTCTGTTCCTCCAGGAAAAGGAGAAAACTGGGGAGGAGGATTTCTCCCCGCACGCATTACACGTATTTTCATACTAATTTACTGTAATTTAATAGCGCAATACACTTTCTATCGTAGCTTTCCACCTGCAAATAATTCAACTTGATGCTAAGGGACGAGACATCATCTGGCTTCATCATTGCCTGCCACTCTGAGATAAGTATGAGCTTAGCCAAGACATGAGTAACCTCGGTGCCTGTGTTCCTACGCAACTGCAGCGGTTTTTCTTTCTTTTTTTTCTGGTACAAAAGCCTGTCATTTTGGATTACATCATGGCAGATAAGAGTGCTATCAAGGACGCACATGTATAAGAGGTCTAGGAAACAATTCAGCACTATTGAAAAACTGGAAATAATTAAGCAGATATCGCTTCATGCAGGACTATGGCCATACGCCAGTAAGAGCACAGGTTACATCATCAAGGCGAAGTGACAAGACATAATAGTCTTTGCAACTCCCTGACACTTCCAACCTTAGGGAGGGGTGAGTGACTAGTCGTCGCTGGACCTAAGTACGTTTGTAATGGCCCTGAAAGAAATGTGAGATTTACCGATACACTAGGCTTCTAATGGACTCCTCCAAACAACCCGTTCGAGCGGGTTTTGCCCAACTTTTATATAATGAGCGGCGAACGAGGCTGCAGAGTAGCTAATGTCAATTCTCAGGGCTCCAGACAATAATGGTTACTGTGGTCGCCACAGTTGGTAAACCGCTACAGTTTAGCTCCCCTCCGTCAGCCGGTTTCACTCATCACTGGCGCCTGTTGGTGTCTGGGAAAGAAATAATTCCTGCCCCTCACCGTCTGCACGATGATGCCTCATGTTGTGACACCAGTGACGGTACACTGGTGATGGTGACAGTCCTTACAGTGGTAAAGAATGATGGAGATAAGATCACAAGTTTTGGTGCAAGAAACTGACACCGCCAGACACGATAACCTTTTGCGTTGGTGCGATAGCTTCTGATGCTGGAGGTGAGGTCAGCAATCTTTGAGCCATAGCCGTAAATATATTACGAATGCGTGTATCCGGTGTATCAGTCCTCGAAGACAGCGTTGGGTGATCTGGTGCACCAAAACTTATACGAAAGTTCTCTCCCATTTCCAGTGCTGGCACCAATGTTTCATGTATCATACCTAGAGACAAATTCGTCGGATTATCACGGGAGACAAGACAAGTTTCCATTACTGTGGTGTTGGTTCTGGCTCCTGAGGCGACAGATGTATCCATCGGCCCCAACTCATGCTCGAGCCTTTATATCGTCACAACATTACAATTTTAGTTCCTCCGAGCGTCACCACTTGGCCCAGGCAGGGTGGGTGTGTAAGAACGCTCACCTGGAGACACTCAAAAGTCCACAACACTCGCATGTAACACAACACTGATGGTGGTAATGAGAGTAAGACCTAAAACAATGTATAACTAACAACTGAAATACAAATAAACAGGAGACATTTTCAATTCTGCTTTTTTTAGGGCGGTGATGGACAGGCATAAATTTACACTGCATAACGCGTACATCAGTGCTGCACCAAAACATTAAAATTTTAAGTCCTGGATCTCTGCCAGTGTTATCTAACCGAGGGAAAAAAGGCAAACACCATTAACTTTTTCTATTTATTCCATCCTACATTTTTACTTGGAATTTACTAACTTTGTTTTGATAACCACAGAGCGAATTCCCTAGGACATCTCATGCATATCTATCTATCTATCTATCTATCTATCTATCTATCTACATTTATTATTCTATTTCTAATATATATATATATATATATATATATATATATATATATATATATATATATATATATATATATATATATATATATATATATATATATAATTACCCATGGACCGCTTTAAAGAAAATGAATCCTGGTGTCACCCAGGATCTCTTTCCAGACGCTCCTGCAGCCCAAAGCTACACTTCTTTCAAGCAGCAGGGAAATGTGGACTCCTTCGGACTGAAAAATTCTTTGACGAGAATGACAAAGGTAAATGTACACAGGAATCCTTCTAGACACAAGAAAAAAAAATCCTCCTAAATCTAACGGTCATTCAGAGAACTGCTGAGGGCAATAGGACGAGCCAAACCAGGTAACGCGACTGGCATATTGTGACCGGCTGGACACCCGCCGGGACAGACACGTCCTCCGGGAGCCACGCTCCTCACACTCAAGTCTTGACAGCTTTACACATTTGCTTGAAATTCACATGTAATACGAAGAGGAACACTAGCAGTGCCTCGGTCTCAAGCACAGCACAATGAACACTTTAAATCAAACGAACGTATGATTCTTAACTCCTTGAATAAGGCAGTGTGACCTTTGACCACAACCTTGGTGTATAACAGTCTGCCCTTTGATCTGACCCTTCAGGGTCATATCAAAGGTCGCTCCATCATACCTAAGGGTTTAAGCTTCATGTTCAAAAGGTTAAACGTTAAACTAGCCGGAGATTATGACAAATGCCTGGCGATGTGTTGGTGGGCGGAGCGGCCTTACTGCGGGGGAGGTCACTGCCACCTCCCCGCCCACCCTACTGCACTAATGTGGCCAATTATTCGCCACTCTGGCATTCCCCTCGGATGGAGATGGGGCATAAAAAGAAATAAGGCAACCGAGATAGGAGGGAGGGACGAGAGGGGAAGAATGAGAGAGGTGCGATATAACATATCGATCTTTACTGGAATGGAGACTTTCATATAACGTTTAAAAGAAATGAAAAGGAATAAAACATAAGGACACGGATCCTGTCTGAGTGTTCCCAGTATTAATGAAAAGATGAAAAAGTAAAACTAAGTTCATCCGAGAATCTGGACACGCCGTCAAGTGGAGAATGCTGGAATATGTTCCAGGAGGCATATGCCGCAGCCTCGCACCTACGTAGGAGTGACCAGGGAGAAGTCCAGAGGCTCCCAGGAGCACTAATGGCTGTAGCAGAGCAAGGACAACCCCACTGGCTGTGGCGTGGCACTGACAGCAGCCCAGCCGGCCGTGACTCAATGGAGCACAATGAACATCAAATAGATATAACCGTTGCCATTAATAACGCTCTTTAATGTGGCAAATATTGATATAAATAAAGGTATTAATGACGCAGTTTCTCTATTCATTGTAGTTAGAAACATAAGTGTAAAAGACCCAATGTTAGTAAAAAAAAAAATATCGTGTCTGGTTTATATTGTTTAATGTAATCCTTTTGACTCTGAACACCACCCGTTAATTTCTCAATATTTGCTTGACCTTTACGAAGAGCAACTCAAAGCAATCTTTCCAAATGTTCTCTAGTCAGTCTTGCATGTGATTTGCTTGTCATGTTGTTCCAGCATGAAACCACGCCTTCCCATGTATCTGTGGTCCTAAACATCGTAAGAATTTTCAATGCTTTACGACGCTTTAACAAAGATATCTTCTTTCAGTCAGACAATCCCTGGAAGGTACAGATATCTCCAAGCTGGAAGAGGTGCCTCACGTCCAGGGGACAACTATGGTGCTCGCGAATTACCAGGATAAGAACCCGTGATGTAGCCGTTGAGTGATCTTACGTAGAGTGATGTGTTCAACGGCTGCCGACAGCGTGATGGTTAATTTGCCCGATTCGTTCATACACTCCCGTCACGCACCGTCAGATAATTTGCCGTGACGCAGGCTACAAGACACCCTGAGTCCACGGCATCTGGAGGTGCCCACATCTGGAGGTGCCCACGCCCAGGAGACCGGGCCAGACCACGGTGTAAGGAGCCTCAGTATTCGTGTGTCGTATGATATAGTCTTCTCTGGTATATAATGATATATTGCTTTACATAAACACTGAAAATAGTAAGTACGCAGCTGTACCCTCCACAGCTCTATTCCGAACGAGAGGGGGGGGAAAAAAAGTTAATTGATAATCAGCAACACACAAATCACGTGCTCTGGGCTATTGTGTTGGAAGCCAGGCGCAATATATGTTGCAAAAACTGAGCGTTTCCCATACGGTCCGAAATCATGGAAAATAACGATGATTATTTAGAATTTTTTTTTTAATCTCGAATGTTCATACTAATGAAAATACTTTCATCTTTCATTCCTTATATACCGATCTAGACTGTACCTCAAACCATTAGCTTACACAGTACGTTTCATCAAGATACCATCACATATACCGATCTAGACTGTACCTCAAACCATTAGCTTACACAGTACGTTTCATCAAGATACCATCACATGTATCCCGTGTGTTACGGAGAACCGAGTTTCACACTTGTGGGGGGACCCATCTCGTGAACGCTCTCTACTATCACATAACTTCTTAAATCTATGGAATCTGTCAGCATTAGCCATATTCTCGGTCATTCCCTCTCATTCGTCCGCCACTTACACTATAAAAGTACTTCTTTACATCTTTTTTTTAACGAGTTTCTTGTTTAATTTTGCGTTGTGTCCTGTGGTTGCTCTGTCCCGCCACTATTCGCTGTCCACGTCATAGATCTGGTCTATAAATTTCCCCGATACATAACTGAGCCTCTCTCTCCTCCAGTGTTACAGTTACTGGGGACATTACAGATCCTCTCCCTCCTCCCCTGTTACAGTCTGTCTGTCACACAATGCGACGTGCAGGAACTGTGTTGACATTTGTGATGTCAAAAGGGTCTTTTGTGGACCTTCTCCTCTTCGGCAAAAGTTGGGGAATATCAATATTTGTAGGTTTCTTTCTTTCTCCTCTCCTGCCGCTCTCACAAGAGGTCCCGACACGAGCTGCACATTTATTGATGGAGCCAAACTCCCCAGCACACACTCACTGGTTCACCACGAGTTACAATTATCTGTTCACTTGATATAAAGGGCAGTATTATTGGCTAGGGTTGTTGGTTGTAAGTCCCCTCTGTTACCGGACGATCACCGGTTGTAGTTGTTGATTGAGACGCAATGCCAGCAGTTACTGACTGACTACTGAGATGTTGTTATAGGTTAAGAAGGAGGATAAACTGTCACTGTAAGACGTAAGACACAGATAGTGGTTTATCAGTGGTTACAGCTACTGGCTGCATCACTATACAGGGTCCTACACTGACTGCACCATTACACAGGGTCCTCCTGTCGCTGCACCAGTATACAGGGTCCTCCTCTGACTGCACCATTACACAGGGTCCTCATGTGGCTGCACCATTATACAGGGTCCTCCTCTGGCTGCACCATTATACAGGGTCCTCCTCTGGCTGCACCATTATACAGGGTCCTCCTCTGGCTGCACCATTATACAGGGCCCTCCTCTGGCTGCACCATTATACAGGGTCTTCCTCTGGCTGCACCAGTATACAGGGTCCTGCTGTGGCTGCACCATTATACAGGGTCCTCCTCTGGCTGCACCATTATACAGGGTTCTAGTCTGGCTGCTCCAACATTTACATTTTTCCTTAATACACAAAGTCGTCAGGTCATTTACATGTTCGTCATAACCCGAGGGGAGGAGCCTGGCTCAGCAGCATCACCAACTCTGCCGGAAGATGCACCTCAAGACACATTCTCCGCCGTACAGATGAAAATCTGGCGCTACTGTAGCAGAGTCTCGCTCTTGACGCCGCCTCCACCTCAGGATATCTTTTAATTGAAGCGTCTAATGTCAGTTTATCATATTAAGTTTTGTCACGCTGAGACTTTACCAGGAGAGCTGGGGTATGGTAGGATGGGGGTGAGGGACCAGGGGTATGGCAGGCTGGGGGTGAAGGACCAGGGGTATGGCAGGCTGGGTGTGAGGGACCAGGGGTATGGCAGGCTGGGGGTGAAGGACCAGGGGTATGGCAGGCTGGGTGTGAGGGACCAGGGGTATGGCAGGCTGGGGGTGAAGGACCAGGGGTATGGTAGGTTGGTGGTGAGGGACCAGGGGTATGGTAGGCAGGGGTAAGTGACAGACAAACAGGTAAGTGTCCTCCCTGTGTCCCATGTTCATTATATGCAGCAACGGCCTCACTGAAAACGTACAGAAGTTTTCGATAGGCAGTGTTACGAGGATTTTCTCTCCAATACTTAACGTTAACTGAACAAATGAATAACATTTCCGCTCAGCAAAACAATCAATAACAAACTATTTATGTGCATACAAACATTTAGCCAGCACCAGCTGATTGAGGCAGGAACATTCGAAACGTACCGGCTGTTCTAGTAGGAACATGAAGGCAGCACCAGCTGTTCTAGTAGGAACATGAAGGCAGGACCAGCTGTTCTAGTAGGAACATGAAGGCAGGACCAGCTGTTCTAGTAGGAACATGAAGGCAGGACCAGCTGTTCTAGTAGGAACATGAAGGCAGGACCAGCTGTTCTAGTAGGAACATGAAGGCAGCACCAGCTGTTCTAGTAGGAACATGAAGGCAGGACCAGCTGTTCTAGTAGGAACATGAAGGCAGCACCAGCTGTTCTAGTAGGAACATGAAGGCAGCACCAGCTGTTCTAGTAGGAACATGAAGGCAGGACCAGCTGTTCTAGTAGGAACATGAAGGCAGCACCAGCTGTTCTAGTAGGAACATGAAGGCAGGACCAGCTGTTGTGGTTTAACAACTAATGAATGTCACCAGAGGCTCACACCTGAGTCACACAGGGAACATGTGTGTGAACATGTGATGAGAACAACAGGCGAGTAACATGATCTTGTGTGGAGGATCGTCAGTCATGATGCTTTGGCCTCGTCACTCGTTCAGTTCGATAACGAGCCTGAGCGACCCTGACTGGCACCGGAGGCACGGCGCCCACGAGCACCGCAGACACACTGGGGACACATGAACACCACACCAAGACACGTGCACGGTGAGGTTCACATGCCGGACACACACGGGTCTTACACGGTCGTCCCGTGTGTGGGATCCGTACCAGTGCTCTCTACTGGACAAGTTCCCTGGACCGAGTAACTCCCAGATCAAAAGTTTTAATAGGATAAAAAGTTTGTTGACAAAAATTGCTGGCTGGGATTCAGAAAGTTAAATGCACCTTAGTCCTTAACGACCTCTTAAGGGGGAATATTTAACACTTCCTAGATTTTCGAGCGAGATGTTGTTAATGATGTTGTCTCGATGAGCAGCGCTTTATGATCTGCTGGCTGTACATACACACACACGCCAGCAATGACGAGGCAGGCTAATTCACAGACAACAAACTAGTTACACGGTTGTTGTGAGCAACAGAACAAACACAAACAGCTCTGACGGTCCTCCTGGCATCAGTTTCCTGTCTTGTACCCCCCTTGCCGCGCGGGGTCCATTGAAACATCACGCTTACGCAACCCCGCTGCGTAAATCCTTTTGTAAAATCGGACTGAAAGAATACAAGAGAGAGAGAGAGAGAGAGAGAGAGAGAGAGAGAGAGAGAGAGAGAGAGAGAGAGAGAGAGAGAGAGAGAGAGAGAGAGAGAGAGAGAGAGAGAGAGTACGTAGATGAGCCTAGAGGTCTGACCCGAACCATACATAGGATCACGAGAAGAGTGTAGGAAGAACATGAGAACCAACATCACTTTAGTTTACAATCACTCCGCCTCCACCATAGCCTCTGATGTTATAACGGGATTTCCTCAGAACTCACGAAATAAGGAAGTACAGATCGACGTAAGTCTGCTGGAAGTTTCAGATGGATTGAGACAACCTGGGAGAATGGTGAGGCACACGGCAGGTGGATGTCAACGTAGACGAATGCAAAGCAAGGCACGAGGAACATGAATCACGGGTACTAAGTGTTTGGTCAACCATTATCAGATGGTAAAGAAATGGATCTTGATTATCATCAATAACCACAAATAAGGTACAGAGGGCCTGGCTGCATACAATCAAGCGAACAGGTGGATATTATTCACAACTAGAAATGTACATAAACTATATAACAAAGGATACAAGATTCACCCTTTATAACCTTGATAATGCCCTTGTCAGACCTCACGTGGAATACACACGAAGGTTAAAAACTTCCAAGAACTCAGTGAACAGCAGCCAAACTAATCCCTTCGTTCAGAGATGAACCTTATGAGAAAACATTCGAATCTAAAAATATTCTTTCTCATAAAGCTTACGACGATGCAAGGAGATCTAGTGATCTAGTACTACATTTTACGATACCAAACAATTTCGACAACATAACGTACAAAAGCTTCTTTACTTCGGACTCGACAACATACCTTACTAATGTTTCTTTACTTCAGACAGATCTCATGACCTGAAATAACGGTATGAAGATAAAAGGAACGAGGGAAACCAGCGTGGGCAAAAGTTTGTTATCACTTGCAGAGTGGTTGATTAATGGAATAAAGTACGTCCAAATATTGTCAATACAAAGACCATTAAAACCTTCTGATTAAGGGTAGACACATATTTCAACTGTATCTGTTATCAGTGTAAGTTATCCCACATATCAATCATCCTTGATCTTTGACTTTTCTCTTTTATCATCGTCTTTTAACAATTTTTTTTTCTCTGTTTCAAAATCCAGCTCCCGTGCCGTGATCACGAAACGAGTAGGAGGAGTTTCCCCGTCCACACTATCCAATAAAATCTCATGGCAATATGTTCGCTCCATATTGCACGGTATTTCTTTCTCATCTTTTTCCTGCTGGCAGTTGAGCAGGAGGGAGAGGTGGGTGGGGAAGTGCCCTGTGCTTTACCATCCTGCTGCTGTTGCTACGTTAGAGCTAGGATGTTGAGGATAACCTCGCCATGGACCAACAGGTCCTCTGGTGTCGGTCCTTCCCATGTATCTCAATGACCCTTTCTAACCCGAGAGGAGAGACAAGGCGGGCGGGGGCCAGGGTTTAGATATGAGCCTTTAAGACTCGAGGCATGTGTGCTAGGTGAGGGGCCAGGGGCTTGCTATGATACGATATATGATATATAATATGATATGATATATGATATGATATGATATGATACGCGCACGTTCGCCGCGTCGAACCTCAACTATGGCTGACAAAATCATGAATTTCTACCAAATATCATTTTCCTATTTCGTGTACTAAGAGATTCTTATTTTTGGAGTTTAGGATTGAGTACGTGAAACAGGAGCACCGTAAAAGATTCTGGCAACACTGTCAGGGGTGTGGATAACACTGTACACAACTGGGAACAGTGTCACTATGCTTCAGCTGCTGTCTTCCATTGCAATTTTTCTTCTTCTTCTTCCTTGTGAGGGAACAAGACTTGGTTAGCACGCAGGGATCTCTAGGTATATCCTTTCATCCAGCACGTCCCCAGATATCGCACATATCCTCCAGATATCCTACATTCTCTGCAGCATCTCCTAACCACGTACATATCCTACACTCCCGTGGTGTAGTGGTTAGCGTTCCTGACCGTGACGCATTCACAGGCCGCCCAGGGTCGAGCGTACAAGTTCGAATCCTGGTTACGGCAGTTGGGCCACAGTCAACCTAGCAGTTCATCCACCCCCAGGAGTTGGTCGATAAAATGGGTACCTGACTCAGGATAGGGTACATATCCTGATATGTCAATAAATTCTAAATATTTCACACACCCCTTCATAACTCATACGTAGCCCACATATCCCAGTCTTCCTATACATTATCATCATCCCGTACATTACAGAATATCAGCTTCATACTCAAGGACCTCCAACACATTAGAAATCCCCTAAATATCCTACTTTTCCCTTGATATTCCACATTGCCCCCAGATACTGGAGGCTGCAGCAAAAACTGTGGCATTTTTACAGTAAACGGCCGCGTCTCCGGGGAACTGCAGGCAAAATTCCCCTTCATCTGAATATGGCTGAACACAGGAGAGGGGAGACGTGCGGCCTGGAACAATGGCTTCTGCGGAGGGAAGACTTGGGGAGAGACACGGGGAGGGAGTCACCTGGGGAGGAGGCTTGGGGAGAGAGGCACTGTAGGGCACCGCACTGCGTGACGGACACTGGGGGAGAGACTGTGTGGGAAGGATACTGGAGGAGGCACAGTAGGGAGGCACTGGGGGTAGATGTGCTGTGTTGGCCGCAACGTGTGAGGCAGACACAGGGGGAGAGAGAGAGACTGTGTGGAAAACATGGAAGAGGATGTGAGGCAAGAAGTTCGTAGAGATTGAGACACTGTGTGGGCCGCACTCCGTAGGTCACATTGTGTGGGGCCGCACTGTGTGGGTAGCACGGTAGGGAGAACCTGCGGAAGGTATGGTGTGTGAAACAAGCATCAGGGGTGAACACCTTGGCTAAAATATGAGAGCGATGATGGTAAAGACTGTGGGATGCTGGTGTGAGAGGAAGGCACGGTGGCCCGTCATGTTCATTCCCTTGTGCATCACTTGTTCCGGATTCTGTTGGCCAGCCCAGGCCACCTTCCCGAGCCTGAGGGAGGAGAGCTTCCATCTCCAGGTTAGGCCAGGCTGCATGGCTTAGTCTTCCACTGGCTGGCTCACCGGGTGAAGGCAAGGCAGACACGCACACACCAGGTCCCACACACCCAGCACTCTCCCCAGGACAGGGTTAATAATGTTTGTGGCACTCACTCTCGGTATATCCCAAGAAACCAAAAATACTTGTCCGAAATATGATTCTTAATACCAGTACATATATATATATATATATATATATATATATATATATATATATATATATATATATATATATATATATATATATATATGGCAGGTGTGGGCATCGCCATCCTCCGTGTGGGTGTGGGGAGCAGGGCAGGCAGCAGTGTACACAGGGCCGGAGTGTGTACAGAGCCGGCCCGGCAGCCTAGCAGAGGGGACATAAAATCCTCATGATGTAAACATGTAAGTTTGTGCCACTCGTCAACACAACATCACCATCTCCTCCAGACTTACCCACTTGAGAAAAGTTGTAGCGGCAGCTGAGAGGAGTGAGGACGTGTTTGCCTGCAGGAGGCAGGAGCTGGCCGGCCTCGCGTCACCAGCATGAGCACCCCTGACCCACAATGAGCTACACCTCTAACTCAGCCTGAGCACCTCTGGTTATAAAAGGCAGAGGTGGCGCCTCTCGTCCTCAACCTGAGCACCCATAGCCTACCTTGAGCACCACTGGGTGTTGGAGGTAGAGCTGGTCTCTTCTGGCTGAGGCTGGTGCACCATGGTCAATAATGATGCTGGTGATGTCCCTCTCACAGGCTGTTGCTGACGTAATGATGTGGTCAGGTTGTAGATGGTTAACATGGTATATCCAATACAACAATGTTAATTACTGCCTAACATCAGGACTTCCTATCTCATGCTACCATTTCGTCTTGGTTACCATCTCGCTATTTGACTGGTTAGTTGGGCTTCAGCCCAACTAACCGATCACCTGATTTGGTCATTATAGCCGTCAACATCAACCCATCACCAACAGAATATCTAACACTCTTGTATGACTGCATACACTCACTATGTAGTTGGTCCATTCAAGCTATTCTAATACTGGTTAGTATATATATATATATATATATATATATATATATATATATATATATATATATATATATATATATATATATATATATATATATATATGATAGAGTTGATAGAGATGCTCTGTGGAAGGTATTAAGAATATATGGTGTGGGAGGCAAGTTGTTAGAAGCAGTGAAAAGTTTTTATCGAGGATGTAAGGCATGTGTACGTGTAGGAAGAGAGGAAAGTGATTGGTTCTCAGTGAATGTAGGTTTGCGGCAGGGGTGTGTGATGTCTCCATGGTTGTTTAATTTGTTTATGGATGGGGTTGTTAGGGAGGTAAATGCAAGAGTCCTGGAAAGAGGGACAAGTATGAAGTCTGTTGGGGATGAGAGAGCTTGGGAAGTGAGTCAGTTGTTGTTCGCTGATGATACAGCGCTGGTGGCTGATTCATGTGAGAAACTGCAGAAGCTGGTGACTGAGTTTGGTAAAGTGTGTGGAAGAAGAAAGTTAAGAGTAAATGTGAATAAGAGCAAGGTTATTAGGTACAGTAGGGGTGAGGGTCAAGTCAATTGGGAGGTGAGTTTGAATGGAGAAAAACTGGAGGAAGTGAAGTGTTTTAGATATCTGGGAGTGGATCTGTCAGCGGATGGAACCATGGAAGCGGAAGTGGATCATAGGGTGGGAGAGGGGGCGAAAATTTTGGGAGCCTTGAAAAATGTGTGGAAGTCGAGAACATTATCTCGGAAAGCAAAAATGGGTATGTTTGAAGGAATAGTGGTTCCAACAATGTTGTATGGTTGCGAGGCGTGGGCTATGGATAGAGATGTGCGCAGGAGGATGGATGTGCTGGAAATGAGATGTTTGAGGAAAATGTGTGGTGTGAGGTGGTTTGATCGAGTAAGTAACGTAAGGGTAAGAGAGATGTGTGGAAATAAAAAGAGCGTGGTTGAGAGAGCAGAAGAGGGTGTTTTGAAATGGTTTGGGCACATGGAGAGAATGAGTGAGGAAAGATTGACCAAGAGGATATATGTGTCGGAGGTGGAGGGAACGAGGAGAAGAGGGAGACCAAATTGGAGGTGGAAAGATGGAGTGAAAAAGATTTTGTGTGATCGGGGCCTGAGCATGCAGGAGGGTGAAAGGAGGGCAAGGAATAGAGTGAATTGGAGCGATGTGGTATACAGGGGTTGACGTGCTGTCAGTGGATTGAATCAATGCATGTGAAGCGTCTGGGGTAAACCATGGAAAGCTGTGTAGGTATGTATATTTGCGTGTGTGGACGTGTGTATGTACATGTGTATGGGGGGGGGGGGGGGGGGGGGGGGGGTTGGGCCATTTCTTTCGTCTGTTTCCTTGCGCTACCTCGCAAACGCGGGAGACAGCGACAAAGTATTAAAAAAAAAAAAAAAAAAAATATATATATATATATATCTTAAGTATTCTTATGTAATGGATATTGATATTTTCACGCTGTCTGGGTTTAAATGCACATTACATGATGTTCAGATTCCAGTCTATCTATGAAGAAATAATCAAGTGTATCCGAGAGAAGACGAACGTTATTCTTGGGAACGGCAACATGAGAGGCAACATGAGAGGCAACATGAGGGGCAACATGAGAGGCAACATGAGAGGCAACTTGAGAAGCAACATGAGTGCAGTTTTAAACCTTTCTTGCGTTTATTGTGAGGCATTTTCACATTTAAGATATTCTACTTCTGAACTCACTGCACGTGTGACGTCATCCCCTATATTTCATACCACAGGTTCAAACTAAACCTTTTCCTGAGATCTGCCTGGGTCGTCCCGGCACGACCAGAGCCCTCCCCACCAGCACAGTGCGCCACGTGTTATGGAACATACTAAAGTTACGACGTGGTCGAGTACATAGAGGAAGGTTGAAGTTAATGTGTGGAGGTGCTGGAGAGCGTGTGGTTTATGCCAGACGTAATATATTACCTTCCCTGCTATCTGCCTCCGCCATACTGGGCTCCGGACCTTAATACCTTTCTAATATGCCAACGTTACATGAAGTATACCTTATTTAATGGTGGGTTATATCACCTGATGTTTTATGGCTCTTACGTTGCTCTCTCGTGATAAGAGTACACTGTACGTCACAACACCGACAGGGAGGGTTTTTTACTCTTGCAAACAAGGGCAGAGATCTGAACATGTCAGGGAAGTGGTGTCAGTAGGTCCTGCATCAGGGATTACCGAGGAATGATAATATACTGCAGATCGCACTGACCTTTGAGGTGTTGGAGAACTCCAGTATGATGTGGAGGCAATATGAATATTGCATACTATATGTCTAGATGTGTGTGTGTGTGTGTGTGTGTGTGTGTGTGTGTGTGTGTGTGTGTGTGTGTGTGTGTGTGTGTCTTATTCTCTATTCCTCTTAGCATTTGTGTATGCAACTGCCATATATATCCAGGCATACTTCGGCTTACGCCAGATGAACACCTGGGTTAGCTATGACCCGACAGACCATTTCGAGACTCGAACCCTGAACCTTTAGAGTGGTGAGTCGCAAAGCTAACCACAACACGACGTTAGTTAGATTGATCACTGTATATACCATCCTACATGCTCTGGCGTGGGCAAGCCATTACAGGCACTCGATCAACCAACCTGTACAGCGTTATACATATATAGGTCAACATAAGGCAAGTTACAGACGTGGGTACAGGGCTCCTCTCATTCAATACATGAATGCAAGGTGTGTGTGTGTGTGTGTGTGTGTGTGTGTGTGTGTGTGTGTGTGTGTGTGTGTGTGTGGGTGTGTGTGTGTGTGTGTGTGTGTGTGTGTGTGTATGGGGGTGAGTGTGTATGTCTGAGCCTATGTGACTAGTGATGGGATCCATCTACACAGAATTATGCATATGCTTGCATTAAGCTAAGCATGTACAGCGCGGCATAACGAACTGACTGGGAAATACAGAGGAAACCCAGACCAAAACAAACTGTATCTCAGGAAGTGATTTGATATCACTTTAGATCGTGGCAAGAGAAAGTATTCCAGTGGATGACATAATAATGTTATGTGACTCAGTGTGTCACCATCTCGTGAAACTGATCACAATGTAGCGGAACCCGGCAGCCAGAGAGGGCGTCCTGAATTGCTCAAAATATCAATAATAGAGTCAAGTCCCCAGAGCTAATCTGCATCGACGAGGAGGGGCAGGGAGGAAGTGGGGGTGCCAAGCCTGTTTTCCAGTCGAGGGGGTCGCGTGTGCTCCTCCCCTCCCCTTCCCTCCGTATCCCCTCCCCAATCCCTCCCCCCCCTCCTTCTCCTCCCCTTTCTTTTGGTGAGGTGATTTAATTCGAGGGGAGGAGGAGGAGGGGAGGTGGGGTGACAAGAGGGGAAGGACGGAGGGTGAGGGGAGGTGGGGTGACAAAGAGGGGTAGGGGGATAAGTGTTAACAAGCGTGTAACACTTGATACACACACGCACGCACGCTTGTCCTGGGTCTTATAATTGAGTGAATTAGTGGGGGGGGGAAGCACCCCCCCTCCCTCCAGGATGATGGGCAACGGAGAGAGCAGGGGCGGCTGGAGAAGGGGGGGGTGTGGGGTTCCCCCCTGCATGATGGGTATGGCGGGATGCAAGGGAGGTTTGGTAGGTCTGGGGCAACGAGAGAGAGAGAGAGAGAGAGAGAGAGAGAGAGAGAGAGAGAGAGAGAGAGAGAGAGAGAGAGAGAGAGAGAGAGAGAGAGAGAGAGAGAGGTTACCAGTGTACCCTCACAAGCAAGACGCCAGCCAACAAAACACTTGTAGCTAGTGTGCGCGAGTCAGGGAAGAACTAACATGAACACGTACTCCTCAGTACCATGTTGTTAAGTGCACCTTCAGAGGGAAACAATATATGATCAAACTACCAAAATTCCACAAGAGTTTCTTGCTGCAACTATTTCATGGTCAGGCTCACAGCTTACGCTCTAGGTCGACATACCCGCTTGGTATTAGCACGGGAATGGGCGACAGTATCTCTACTTACGGCAATTACGTCAACTGTAAACGTTGAAGTTGTAAACTTATCTCATCTGGATAAAAATTTAAAACTGTAAGCGACTCATTATGAACTGGAAAGGCATTTTGAGGCAGCTAACATTGGGTAAGGCAAGCGGGCAGCCAACGTTGGAAAAAGGGTGAGCGAGGAAGCCCGTTGGTAAGGCAGGAGTGGGCCTAACGTTGGAAGGCTAGGAGGCACTACGTTGTAAAGGCATGGTGAGGCAGCTAACGTTGGTAAGGCAAAGCGAGGCAGCCAACGTTGGTAAGGGAGTGAGCGAGGAAGCCAACGTTGGTAAGGCAAAGCGAGGCAGCCAACGTTGGTAAGGCAAAGCGAGGCAGCCAACGTTGGTAAGGCAGTGAGTGAGGCAGCTAACGTTGGTAAGGCAAAGCGAGGCAGCCAACGTTGGTAAGGCAGTGAGTGAGGCAGCTAACGTTGGTAAGGCAAAGCGAGGCAGCCAACGTTGGTAAGGCAAAGCGAGGCAGCCAACGTTGGTAAGGCAGTGAGTGAGGCAGCTAACGTTGGTAAGGGAGTGAGCGAGGAAGCCAACGTTGGTAAGGGAGTGAGCGAGGAAGCCAACGTTGGTAAGGCAAAGCGAGGCAGCCAACGTTGGTAAGGCAGTGAGTGAGGCAGCTAACGTTGGTAAGGGAGTGAGCGAGGAAGCCAACGTTGGTAAGGCAGTGAGTGAGGCAGCTAACGTTGGTAAGGCAAAGCGAGGCAGCCAACGTTGGTAAGGCAAAGCGAGGCAGCCAACGTTGGTAAGGGAGTGAGCGAGGAAGCCAACGTTGGTAAGGGAGTGAGCGAGGAAGCCAACGTTGGTAAGGCAAAGCGAGGCAGCCAACGTTGGTAAGGCAAAGCGAGGCAGCCAACGTTGGTAAGGCAAAGCGAGGCAGCCAACGTTGGTAAGGCAAAGCGAGGCAGCCAACGTTGGTAAGGCAGTGAGTGAGGCAGCTAACGTTGGTAAGGCAGTGAGTGAGGCAGCTAACGTTGGTAAGGCAGTGAGTGAGGCAGCTAACGTTGGTAAGGCAGTGAGTGAGGCAGCTAACGTTGGTAAGGCAGTGAGTGAGGCAGCTAACGTTGGTAAGGCAGTGAGTGAGGCAGCTAACGTTGGTAAGGCAAAGCGAGGCAGCCAACGTTGGTAAGGCAGTGAGTGAGGCAGCTAACGTTGGTAAGGCAGTGAGTGAGGCAGCTAACGTTGGTAAGGCAAAGCGAGGCAGCCAACGTTGGTAAGGCAGTGAGTGAGGCAGCTAACATTGGTAAGGCAAAGCGAGGCAGCCAACGTTGGTAAGGGAGTGAGCGAGGAAGCCAACGTTGGTAAGGCAGTGAGTGAGGCAGCTAACGTTGGTAAGGCAAAGCGAGGCAGCCAACGTTGGTAAGGCAGTGAGTGAGGCAGCTAACGTTGGTAAGGCAAAGCGAGGCAGCCAACGTTGGTAAGGCAAAGCGAGGCAGCCAACGTTGGTAAGGGAGTGAGCGAGGAAGCCAACGTTGGTAAGGCAAAGCGAGGCAGCCAACGTTGGTAAGGCAAAGCGAGGCAGCCAACGTTGGTAAGGCAAAGCGAGGCAGCCAACGTTGGTAAGGCAGTGAGTGAGGCAGCTAACGTTGGTAAGGCAAAGCGAGGCAGCCAACGTTGGTAAGGCAGTGAGTGAGGCAGCTAACATTGGTAAGGCAAAGCGAGGCAGCCAACGTTGGTAAGGGAGTGAGCGAGGAAGCCAACGTTGGTAAGGCAGTGAGTGAGGCAGCTAACGTTGGTAAGGCAGTGAGTGAGGCAGCTAACGTTGGTAAGGCAGTGAGTGAGGCAGCTAACGTTGGTAAGGCAGTGAGTGAGGCAGCTAACGTTGGTAAGGCAAAGCGAGGCAGCCAACGTTGGTAAGGGAGTGAGCGAGGAAGCCAACGTTGGTAAGGCAGTGAGTGAGGCAGCTAACGTTGGTAAGGCAGTGAGTGAGGCAGCTAACGTTGGTAAGGCAGTGAGTGAGGCAGCTAACGTTGGTAAGGCAAAGCGAGGCAGCCAACGTTGGTAAGGCAGTGAGTGAGGCAGCTAACGTTGGTAAGGGAGTGAGCGAGGAAGCCAACGTTGGTAAGGCAAAGCGAGGCAGCCAACGTTGGTAAGGCAGTGAGTGAGGCAGCTAACGTTGGTAAGGGAGTGAGCGAGGAAGCCAACGTTGGTAAGGGAGTGAGCGAGGAAGCCAACGTTGGTAAGGCAGTGAGTGAGGCAGCTAACGTTGGTAAGGGAGTGAGCGAGGAAGCCAACGTTGGTAAGGCAAAGCGAGGCAGCCAACGTTGGTAAGGCAAAGCGAGGCAGCCAACGTTGGTAAGGCAAAGCGAGGCAGCCAACGTTGGTAAGGCAGTGAGTGAGGCAGCTAACGTTGGTAAGGCAAAGCGAGGCAGCCAACGTTGGTAAGGCAAAGCGAGGCAGCCAACGTTGGTAAGGCAGTGAGTGAGGCAGCTAACGTTGGTAAGGCAAAGCGAGGCAGCCAACGTTGGTAAGGCAGTGAGTGAGGCAGCTAACGTTGGTAAGGCAAAGCGAGGCAGCCAACGTTGGTAAGGCAGTGAGTGAGGCAGCTAACGTTGGTAAGGCAAAGCGAGGCAGCCAACGTTGGTAAGGCAGTGAGTGAGGCAGCTAACGTTGGTAAGGCAAAGCGAGGCAGCCAACGTTGGTAAGGCAAAGCGAGGCAGCCAACGTTGGTAAGGCAAAGCGAGGCAGCCAACGTTGGTAAGGCAGTGAGTGAGGCAGCTAACGTTGGTAAGGCAAAGCGAGGCAGCCAACGTTGGTAAGGGAGTGAGCGAGGAAGCCAACGTTGGTAAGGGAGTGAGCGAGGAAGCCAACGTTGGTAAGGCAGTGAGTGAGGCAGCTAACGTTGGTAAGGCAGTGAGTGAGGCAGCTAACGTTGGTAAGGCAAAGCGAGGCAGCCAACGTTGGTAAGGCAGTGAGTGAGGCAGCTAACGTTGGTAAGGCAGTGAGTGAGGCAGCTAACGTTGGTAAGGCAAAGCGAGGCAGCCAACGTTGGTAAGGCAAAGCGAGGCAGCCAACGTTGGTAAGGCAGTGAGTGAGGCAGCTAACGTTGGTAAGGCAAAGCGAGGCAGCCAACGTTGGTAAGGCAGTGAGTGAGGCAGCTAACGTTGGTAAGGCAGTGAGTGAGGCAGCTAACGTTGGTAAGGGAGTGAGCGAGGAAGCCAACGTTGGTAAGGCAGTGAGTGAGGCAGCTAACGTTGGTAAGGGAGTGAGCGAGGAAGCCAACGTTGGTAAGGCAGTGAGTGAGGCAGCTAACGTTGGTAAGGCAAAGCGAGGCAGCCAACGTTGGTAAGGCAGTGAGTGAGGCAGCTAACGTTGGTAAGGGAGTGCTTATCTCCCCAACCGTGTCCGTACGCTTCCTTCCCCTTCACGCTTTCTTTTTCTCCTCCCTCCCTCCATCCCATCCTTCCTCCCCTGTCCCTTCCTCCCTATTCACCACTCTTCCTCCCCACCACCACTCTTTCTCCCCATCTCCACTCTTCTTCCCCACCCCCACTCTTCCTCCCCACCCCCACTCTTCCTCCCCACCCTCCACTCTTCCCCCCCTAACAGAAACTTGTGCCTAAATCTTTAGATGTGTGCGTGTGTGTGCGTGTGTGAGCTGGAGGGACTCAGCTGTTCTGGTCTAATTGCCTTGTTTGTGACACACATGGCTGTTACCGGAGCCTTTGATGAATAAGGAGACAAAGTCTCTTCTTTATATCTGAACTCCATCAGCTGCTCCCTGGATTCTCGTTAACAGGTCCGGCTTCAACAGATATTAAAATCAAGGTGTTTTCCGCGTCCCTTTGTGGAGATGGAAGTCGCAAGTCAAAATTGCCGAATCGTTTTGTAAAAATAAAAGTCACGTATAGAAATCATTTAGTTTTGTGATAGGTTCAGAGATTCATATATTCTAAAGCGGATACCAGTTATTATATCATATATCATACCGATATCATTTGATAAACTGATAGATAAATACGCGTTTTCGTTCTGGTGGAAAAAAAAGAGAAAAAACTTATGCTTCTCTATTCCTGCAAATATATCAGACACGAGTGTGATTTCTTTAAGACTGAATTTCATCACATCTTTACTACTGCAGTAGTCCTCCAGATGTCAAGGTTATAGAGTTGCACTTCAGTGGCACTGCAAGCTCACGAGTCACAGAAATATAAGTCATGGCACCATCATCTGTGGCACCATACTACATATACCAGCGTCTCTGTACGTCATAACATTGCTGAGGCAGAAGGAAGGGCAGGACACCAGGAAACAACAGGCGTGTTGCTCTTGGTTGATAAAAAGGAGGTAGTGTGTGTAAAGCCCTTCCCTGCAATACTGAACTGTACTCCCTTGAGCCAGAATTACAATACTCTGAGGCCAGAAGCATCCTACCTTGAAGCCAAGATTATAAAAAAAAAAACTCGAAGTCAGAATCACAAACTCTTTAAACTAGCTACAATGATTCTGGGGGCTGGAATCATTCTGGAGTCATTCTGTCTTGGACGGCAGACAAAATACCCAGGAGTAAAATATCCCGGAAATCAAAATTCGTATTTCCCAGAGGCAGGAAGCACACGGTCCGTGAGAGCCAGAACTATATCACACGCTGATACTCTGATCGCGCTTCTTTAAGAACGATTACGGTACTCTGCCGACGGAAGTCTGAGACTATTGTTGACTAGAGTCAAGGTAATACTTCATATTGAAGCCATCTTGGATCGCCTCAAGTTAACTTCTTTTATCGATCATACCAACAGGAACTGAAGGAATATATACTCTTTGTTACAACAGTGAAATATGAGTTTACTTACCTCAATGAAGCACGAAGAACTATTCCGTCTGTAGCATCACCAACATAAACAACCTCTGTGCCAGCAAAGCCACAGTGAACAACAACTTCTTGTACCTGCATTACCTTAAGAACCCAGTCCTGCCGTGCTAGCAGTAGGTTAAAAGATATCCCCAGGTATCAGCAGCAACTTGTAGAATAAATCCTTGTAGAATAAATCCTTCGGCAGCAGCAGTAGCTTAACAAATCCTCTAGTACCAGCAGAAATTTAACATATGCTCCAGGACCAGCAACAGCATATAACAAACACTTGGACATCAGCAACAGCTTAACGAAAGAACCAGTACCAACCTTAAGAACAAGTTCATCTGAGCCAGTATGAGCCAGTACCAACCTTATGAACAAGTTCATCTGGTACCTTATGAACAAGTTCATCTGAGCCAGTATGAGCCAGTACCAACCTTATGAACAAGTTCATCTGAGCCAGTATGAGCCAGTACCTACCTTATGAACAAGTTCATCTGAGCCAGTATGAGCCAGTACCAACCTTATGAACAAGTTCATCTGAACTAGAATTAGCCAACAGACCAAATCTTTCCGGGCCACAGGGACACAAATACAGTAATGTCGTTACACACAAATATGCAAATTCGATGAAGACCGCCCGCTAATTGGAACAATTTGTCAGTTGGCCGCGTCCAAATGCGTTGTTACACAGATTAGGCCAATTGGGATCAGTTTTCCTATTGGCAGATTCTCGATGACATCGCGTGAACGGAGGAGACTGGTAATAGTCTTCACAAGGCCGGGATCATAAAGAAGATCTGGCAAGTCTAGTAGAAGCGGCAAGAAATACGAATATCAAAATACTGTGACGCATTGGCATTTGGGGAGTTTAAAGACTCTTGATGAACTCGAAAGAAAATTCTGATCTCTGAACAAGTGGACTATGGAGCGTGAGGGATTTGTGCTGAGTACAAATGCTGGGTGTTGGTCGAGTGGCACGCGAGGGTTGTGGACGGGTGAGGGGGAACACACCCTCAACCTTCTTAGGTTCAGGGAAACTCAGGGAGGTTCTAATCCCACATACTCCTCGGAGCCTCTGAATCACTCGAGAGAACAAAAAAGTATCACTGCACTTTTCTGGCGTCCTTAACCTTACGAATCAGGGGTTAGACCGACCTGTGAACCACCTTCACGTGACCTACCTTATGAACATCATGCAAAATTAGAGGTAGCAAAAAAGGAACAGATGCATGGAAGAGGAAGCGTTCACAATGGTAAACTTAAGATGAGCAACAGAGCTCTTAAAGATCACTGGAAACGCTGAGGGTGTAACAAGGGAGTGGCGAGTAAGGCGATGAAGACGGGAGGTATAACTGTTGTGACGTAGATCTGGAGAGTGTGAACGGAAGCATGGAAACGTAGCCAGGTGCCTGACGACTGGACGAAGAGTAATAATTATATACAGGTATTAGTCGCCTCTGCATAGGTGGTAAGGTAACAGAGTGACTGATCGAATGAACCCCATGCTGGTGCTGGACAAGGAAGTTATACACAAAAAGGCGTGTATAGTACTCATTGGTTTAGAAAAGGCACATGATAAAGTGAATAGGAAAGCTCTCTTCGAAGTCCTGACTTCACATGGTGTACACGGAAAGCTATTAGATACTATTATTAACTTACATTAAGGAATCAGTATGCGTGTAAAAGTAATTGGATGGTATGAGTAAGTGGTTTGAAATAAACGAGAATGCTTTGGATGAGAGCACGGCTGGGTGACTGTGATGTAGTATCTAATCATAGAGAAACACGGTGGGAGTTGCTAGAGTCATTGTATGCAGATGATGATGTGTTGTTGCCTAAATTAGATGAACAGCCGGGTGGCATGGCGGGCCATTTCAATGATGTATGTAGTGGGAGGATGCTGGGAGCCAATGCGAATAAAAGTGATATGCTCCTTTTTCAAAGGGACCGGGAGATCAGAGTGCAATATCACAATGCACGGTGAAGATCTGAGAGTCATGCATCAGTCTGGATACTCGGAAGTGAGATCTAGTAAGAATGGTGGTGGGGGAAGTTGAGGTTGAAAAGCAGACAGGGAAAAGGGTGGAAGATGGGAGGTCCGATGAAAACCTCTGGTAACCGGGGAAATTTGAAGCGTTGTGTACAAGGAAGCTTGTGCCGAGCGATACACTGGTTATGTCAAACGTGGACATCCATACCTCAACTCAACATGCTGGGTATGTATCGAGGAAGTGTCTGAGTAAACTAGAGGCAGTAAATACCGGATCCATCCAGTGAAAACTGGAAATGGAGTTAATGATGATCGACAAATAGTATCTTGTTTTATATATATTCACATCATCAACATATTTTTAAGAATGTAACTTGATTCACTGATTATGATATATTAGTTACATGAGTCTCATGCAAGACTAAGAGGAGGCAACTCGGGAATTCTGTGCCATAAATAATGTATGATAGGTAGGAAGATTAAACGTCATGGCCTTGAAAGTTTGGAAAATGAAATGTTTTGTTTTGGTGAGGTATAACGAGTATATCGATCAGGCTTCCGTAAACTGGACTGGTAAATTTAATCAACGGAGATAATTGGAAGGCCCTACAAAAACTACGAGCAATGAACATTATATATATATATATATATATATATATATATATATATATATATATATATATATATATATATATATATATATATATATATATATATATATATATATATATATATATATATATATATATATATATATATATATATATATATATATATATATATACATAATTATCATACAACCAACAACTCCCACCCTGAGAATCCTGTACTTCCAAGGCTGCGCTGTAATCAGTGGCAGGAACAATCATGGACTACACTGAAATGAAAAGGTCTTCGACGAGACCGAACTCTCATTAGCGACTGAAGATGATACATCCTCACAAAGGATGACTCCTTCATTCGCGGTGTAACCTCTAAGAGGACTGGTGATGCGCTGCGGCACATACAACGCTGGAAAGACGGAGAGGGGAAGAAGCACTCGTAAACCTCACGGGCGATGGATGTTTCGAATGTACGCTCGCGCCAGTGTGGACTGCTGCTACACAGCCTAGTGGGACGCCGATGCCAAGACGTTCTTGAGGGGCTTCCCTGGCTACCAGGGGGGCGAAGCCCGTTACCGATGGTAATGGTCTTGATGCCACCATACTTCCTTAATGAGCAGAGGCAAGTAGCACGGCGAGAGAAATGGTAACAAATACGACAAGTTCGGTCAAAACTTTACCATCCGAGAGATGACATGAGACTGACAACCACCACAGTTGTGTGAGGGGGGAGAAAAGTATTTTCTGGGGTGTTGGAGAAGCCAAGGGTGACAGCTAAATTGTCCAGTTGAGAATGGAACTGTCCGCGGCAGCACGCAAGATGAAACGTTGGTCTTTACAGACAAAAGACTCCAACTCGGAGACAAAAGTTGAAAATGTGTCTCTGTCTGAGTCTGTAGGAGGCTGAGGCAGGGATTAGGGAAGCTGCAGA